>NW_020655294.1:151632-202682 GCF_003589595.1 Hyposmocoma kahamanoa
ACTTGATAAATGGCAGCAGGTTCGTCACTAAAGAACACATAATTTTGCTTTTGAGATCGTGCTTTTGGTTCAATGATGCCATTAACAATCATTGAATTAAATATTATAACGTCAAAATCTCTTACATCAGCGAAAAATGCGATTTCGGCAGTTATGATACAGTTTTGAAAACGACATCCGTGGTATATAAAGTATGAGTCCCATTTTTCATCGTCTAAGGCTGGTGTTAGTCTTGGACGCTCCCAAAGAAGTATTACAATGTTGGAGGTGTTTTTTTCCATTATTGTTGCATTGACAAGGTAACAAATTATCACAAGTAAAAATAAATCAATGAAAACGCTTGAACCAATTTTTTCTTGTATCATTTTGATATAAAATGCCATTTTATTTATTTATGTCTTTTGAACACTGTAAATGATTCCGCGAGGATACTTTGCAATCACCTTTAATAAATAACTAGGTTGTAAACGGTATCGATTTCAAAGATTAATAAAATTAAAGAAAGAATGTTGGCCATTGTTAAGATAGGCATTCAACTGATTGATTTACAATAATGAATGACACATAAATAAACAAATAAGTTGAATATTGTTATTAACTAATAAAAGAATAAAATTGAAACAATGTAATTGAAATTATGTAATAAAAGAATAACTAAGTTATGTACTGTGTTGCAGAAACCCACATTATATTTAAGAGTCCAATGTAACTGGTGTACGATTTCTATAAATATATTAAAAACAACGAAAGCTATGTCAAGTATGCATGTATGGCAGCATGTCAAGCTATTTGTTGACGGGTCTTGATTCGTTGCACACTGGAGGCGATAATTGAACAAAAGTGTACAGTTTGATGTGCTGTTGACAGTACATTGTGAAGTTTTAAAAGCTTTTCATAGCTTGGTTCTAGACAATATGTTAAATGAAATAAAGTACTGGTTCTTTTCACTTTTGTTCACACTAGATTTTAATCGTCAAGTGAAATGAAAGCTGATACAAATTTGAATAATATAGATAAATGTTAATAGTATGTTTATTTTCCGTACAAACAATAGCTATATATGAAGAAATAGCTATATATACAAACTACACACTAGTACTCTCCGCGCAAAAACATTTTTTTCCACGCTAGCGTGGAAAAGGTTTTTGAAAATCGAACTTGACGATGGACTGTGGTGCACCTAACTTTTTCTTTCGATATAATAGAAAAAACATAATCACACGTTCAACTACGCGATTTGTCGTACATTATTTATGTAATATAAACGCGTTGGTATATATTTTATTATTGTTGACAAAGATAACTAATTATGTTTATTAAACCTGATTTGTTCAACTGTTTGTCTTTCATCTACCATTTTCCTCGCTATAGTGAGGTGAAAAGTTGTGTGTTTCGCTTGGGAACAAAGTTGCTTTGCATCTCGTGTCTTCAAATCCTCGCGATGCTCAAGATTATATCTTAGGATCCTTCACTTGCTCAGGATTAAATGCAAGCACTCGTGTCAGACAACAACTTAGCAGCCTTGCATAACAAAGTTATTTGTTATGCAAGGCTGCATTATATTGCCATGAATTTTACAAAAGAATGGCACATCTTTGATTTATATATAAATTACCCCTCATAATACACAAAGGTACAAAACTTCTAATAATGGCAACCCTTTTTTCTTGGAAACCCCCTGTGGTTTATAGGCAGACGTAAAAAGCACTTCAAATGTTCAAGTCTTGTTTATCGCGAATAATCCTTAAAGGCAAGAGCTCTGTGACTTAACTTATGCTTTAACTATTACAGAATAGAGCGTGAATAGAGGAGTAAACAGCTGCATATAACCTATTGCATTACTCCAGGGTGGCCAATTATAAGGCAAAGTACCTCGGAGTGCCAAGGTGGCTTCCTAAAGTCTTCAGCAAAATCCAAGAGAGTGCTAAGATTCTTGGAGGAGTTTCACACGCAAAATTAGCGCTGCGACGTTGAGTTGCTGAAAGCAGCCACTTACACCATACCCCCTTTTTTACGGAGGGGGCAATCTTTATAGATACCCCTGGGCCCAGGGACACTCAGGGGTTATGTGGGGACTCTCCCTCCAGACCTCCCGCCGGTTGAGTTGGTGCCGTGGGGTCGGTGCAAACTCACCACGACGCTGCCCGGCTGCCCTAGCTAGCGCCAGGGCTCCTGCGCCAACGAAGGGGCAGGTCAGTTGTCCTCCGACCCGCTCCCCAGACGAGTGAGGCCGTGCAATGTAGGCTCCAGAGTCCCTGTCCAGAGCTTGCTGGCCTCACTTCGCCTTCTCCCCATACGTCTGTGCCGAAGCGGGTGCGCGAGGATGCGGCGGACGCGCACCCCCTTCGCAGCCTCCTTTTGCGACATAAACTCTCCGCAAAAGGAGGCCACCACCTCCCAGGACTCCTCGCTACCGAGCATGGCGGCAACCACGTCCGGCAGCGAGAGGTCCTGCCCTATTGTTCCCGTCAGAGTACGGCGCTACTCATCCCACCGGCTGCACACCTGTAGTACACGACGGGGACAATTCCCTCCTCGCCACATTGTGCAGGTAGTGACCGAAGCAGCCGTGCCCAGTCAGCACCTGCACAAGGTGGTACGTCAGTGGCCCGCGGGACCGGCTCACCCACTCTACGAGGATAGAACGGATCGCCCCTATGGTACGTGCTCCACCGTACGTGCTCCGCCTCTTTCCACCGCCACCGGTCCCGCACATAAACATGAGTGTCACAAACTCGTTAAAATTTTGTATTTATAATATATGCCTCATGAATGAGGCATGAATTGAAATACTCCCTTGAACTATGGCGTATCAATATGTATTATCGTGAAATAAACGAACATTCTTTAACATCCAAAATAAAAATCAGTTACGCAGTCACAACAACATTGTTAAAATCTTCAATGTCACAAGACCAATATTCCATTATGTTTTGGTAAACTGTTGTGTCCCATCTACGATTTTCATCATTGAGATAAGCACAAAAATTACAAACTTGATCGGTGTCTGCGTTCTCAACAGGCGCGTGTAAACTATAATACTTGTGCCACTTGAAAAAATTATAGTATCTGATATTGTTTGAAATAATATCGTTCATAGTTTTGGCTAACTTTTCTGGTCCTAATGCATAAGCATTAAGATATGATCCTTGTGGCAAAAATCTAAAAGAAAGCAATACGTTATAAGACGTAATCGTAGAAACCAGCAAGGAAAGATATGATGTTGAAAATAATGCAAATAATATTTTGTCAAATTAATTTTCACTTTATTTTTTTGGGTATTATAATAGGGAAGATTTTTATTAAAATATGCAACAACGTACCTCGTATAATTTGCACCTCCATAAACTATCGGTACTGCAAAGTGTTTTGTAGCCGTTAATACCTTTTCAGTTACATAATCTTCGCACAATGAGTTTTCAAAGGCTAAATAAAAATAATAATCTGATTCCACTAAGGCATGACATTCTTCATTGTGCATTGGACATTCCAAATTTCCACACTTTCCAAATATATCAATAGTAAGGTTGTAATTTTTCAATTCATCATTTAACGTTCCAACAAATTCTTCGCGTTTGCCCGGTGTTTCACAATGTGTTACAAACCACGCTGCAGCTTTGTTTTTATTTTCTAATTTACGTTTAATATATTTACTTGGTGGTTTCATATTGTCCAATTTCATCCAATGCATTTCTTTTTTAGGTCCTATTACTTCACCTTTATTATTCTTTACAATCAGAAATTTTAAACTAATGTCCGAGTCCAGTTTATATGTCCATGTCAAATTGAAGTATCCGTTGTAGTTTTGAGGCACGGGACAAACGCTCGGAGATTCCTCACTAAATAAAATATACGTTTGGTTAACGGATCGGGTGGATGGTATCATAAAGTTCGTGACTGTCCATGAATTGAACACAATGACGTCGAAATCTCTTATATCATCAAAGTACGCGTAGTCGCGGGTAAGAAAACAGTTTTTAAAGTGGCACTGTTTGTTGTAGAAGTATAACTGCCACATTTCCTTGTTCCATGTTGGTGAAAAATCAGGGTGTAACCAAAACAGTACATAAATTAACGTCTTGTCTTTTTCAGCATCCCCTATTACGTCTACAGTTAAATATATAATGAAGATCACTATAGATTCCCTGATACTGCGATTTTTTTCAACATCAATAATCATATTTGGCTTACTAGATTCAAAAAGTTTAGTTCTAGTTTCGAACTCTTGAAACGCGTTATCACAAATGGCAAGAAAATCGTGATGAATTAATAATTTATAGATTTAGAAAAAAATTTAGTCATTGTTGAATCACAATTTAGGTAATAATGAATATTATGTCATGGGGTTCATAAATATTGTCACTGATATATTAATTTGGAGAACAAGTATTGCACTGCGCTAAAAACTATACACCGGGAATTCAAAATATATTTTGTACGTAGATAGAGAGATAAAAACAATATTGACTTTCATGACAACTTATTTACTAAGATCAAGTAAAACTAATTACGTAGGCTGCCGCCGGAGGATTTAAAAAAAACGAAATTTAAATTTAACTAATTTATTAAAAGATAAAAATTACAATATAATTATTACGTGCTAAAGCTAATGCCTAAGTTCGATGCTAGAAACCGAGTGTCGTGAAAAAGTTATAAAGTACGCAATCTGGGGGAAACGCTGACGTTGGTCACGTTGCTGCTGCACGTTGCACCGGCACGTTATGCTGACACTGCTTGCACGCGCTGTTGCGATGTGCTTCTAATTTGGGGCGCCGACATACATGATTTCAGCGATATAATTAACTAATACTGTAACTAGTAATTATACTATGTTAATCTACTTAAATAGAAGGTGGCATAAACGCCACGGTTGCCCACGATTCTCGTATTTTGTTAGGACCTTGCTAAGACAGACGACACTCGTCATCTCAGACAGTCCTCTGGCGTTATAGTTTCATTTAATATTACAGTTTTATTTTATAACACATTAATATGACAATAATAAAATAAACTTTATTAAATTGACAAAAAACTTAAGAAATTTAACATAATCTACTTAATGATGATAAGACTAAAATTCAATATGACTTGGAACGAGTGTGCCTCACCAAATGAAAATCAAATAAAGTAATTTTAAAAGATACCATTCCTTCCTATAATTTCATAACTTCTTGTAATTTTCGTTTGATATAATATCCACCTTTTTTTAAGAACATTTTCTATAAAACTGTTGTTATATAATATTAATTTTGTATATAATTTTTACGAGGTGTAGAACCACTTTTTATAAAGAATAATTAATGTGAAACCCGACTCTCCGTGATACTTCTCTGTGCGATATTAGAGTGTAATTTTAAAGCCGGAGTTTACGTTGCTTCTTCGGTTTGGCAAAATTTTTTATTGTTGCACACTGGATTTCTTGGTGGTTTAAGGAAAACAAATGTATTTTACGTAGGTTATAGGTTATACCCTGGTGGCGCCCCCATTTAATTGATTAGGTTAGCACGATAAAGCAGAAGTTAATTTGTTTGCATTTCCCAATATATATTCTGATCAGATTAATTAATATTAGTACCATGAATATTGCGAACAAACTGGCATTAGATTATTATATTCGTTGTTATCGCCACTTTGTTTATTGTATGATATATATATAATTTACTTTTATTCAGTACAAAATAAGTTAAATTTGCAGGTACGGTACAACGAAAGCTGAAAAACTAGTATTAAATTTTATGAATAAAATTGGGTCCCCGCGGCAAAGTGCCTAAGACTCTGGCAGTGTTCCCCCTTTATATAGCTGTGCTAATGCGTTGGGCATTATCTGGGAATCCCAAAGACTTTCCTTGGTATTCCCAGATAATCTATTGTTAGTTAGTTAATTCAACTTTTGAGCAAATTCCTCGCATTATTTACTCATATTATTAACAACAGACACTCTTAAATTTTTCTAAATTTGTTCAAGACCTTAGATACCATATTTGCCTCTATACCGCTCGCTAAATATGATAAACTTGTTATATTTTACATGGAGTGGCTCACAATTTATGAGCATTTATGAGCTACCTTACAAATAACACATAGTTAATTATCGTTGTTACCTGTTTAAGAGCAAATGAACCTGTTGCTTATGGCGTGCTCCAAGGAAGTTTATTTGGGCCTATTTTCTTTATCATTAATTTTGATAATCTTGCAATCTGGAATTTAATTTAATAAACATAAAGCTGTATTACACATACGATACAGCGTAAGCCAGAAATTTAGAAAACACAATATGTGATGTCACGAGAACCATTCCAACTTATTTTCGACCCTCAATAACTCATAATGCATTTGACGTGACTTGGAACTTTGTTTACGATAAAGTTCAATTTCCAAATTCATAACGAAAGATTGCAGCTTGTTTGCAGAATTTCCTTAAACATGGTTATTTATTAGACGCTTGTAATTTATTTATAACATAGAACGAGTAATACCTATCGTTTTGTATATATATATCTTATCAAGGTCACGATTCTGTGTCTGGTGTAAGCGACCCGCCTGTTCATTACAGTTGCAGTGTAATTCAAAACTTTAAATCGCAAAGAGGGGCACTGTCAATGCGCCCATCACCGAGAGACGTAAGTTGACAAGTCCTGTGTGACTGTAATTTTAACAACACCCTTACCTTTGACAACCAGAACGCATTAATGCTCACATTACGGTTTGGCCGTCGATATAGTAAGGTAGCAGTACTTCCCAGGACGAACTCTTTCATATGGAGCTCTATCGCTGCCAAAAACTATTCAAATGTCAATTCTTTTACCGACAAAGTCAACACACTTGTTGGTTTAGTCATTCTGAACGTGTCCCCTTTTTTCCATGAACGTTGTGGTTCGGTTAGTTTCTACACACAATACACCTATTTCCTTTTACGGTAGTGAACGCGGTCATGAACTTCCGTTTTCCTTGTTAACCTTCTTCAAAAAAATGAGGAGGTTCTCAATTCATCTGTATGTATTTTTTTGTAAGTGCGTTACGCGATAACTATAATTGGTGAACCGATTTGGATGATTCTTTTTTTGTTGGAAAGAGGATTTGAAGAAAATATTCCACCTCCAAGGATGGCAAATTAGGGGATGAATTCGTTTTTGCGCACTTTCATTTAACCGATTTCAATAAAACTTGGCAAATAGATGTAATTCCACTAACTTTTGATGTTGGTTTTTTAGTACTCTGTATTGAGATTATTTTAAATTGCATTTAACTTCCATCTCACCTGATAGAAAATGACTGTGAAGTCGACGATCAAGCATATCCGCCTATAATACTACCTATTTAATTTCGCCTTTATAACGCCGAAGTCATAGCGTTCATGGAACTAGTTCTTAGGCAGGAAATCTGAACTTCTGTACGCCATATAAATGCAAATTGTTTTTTATTAATGGGAGTACTTGTGGATATAAATGTGTGTATTGTAGATGCAAATAGTTTCTATAATAAAAATTCCAAGTGTCGTTGAAAAGTAATATAAAATGGAAATGATATTTTAATAATGTTGTTGTTTTCTTCTTTTTCAACAATATTTGCCCACTGAAATCATAAAGTTTTCATAATTTCTAATTCGTTAATGTCAGACCTGGACCAAATTTTGATGGTGCTGTAGTAAGCACCCTCGATGTAATAAGACGTAATAAGTGGTATATGACGACGTCAATGGCGCAACGGTTCATGCGCACTGAGGTCCCGGGTTCGATTTGGGAAATGAACTTTTCTAAATTGGTTCTGGTCTGAGTGAATTCCGTTGTTTTGGTACTTATAGCACAGAGAATTCCCTAGTTTGAGACCAGGCAATTGATGTGGTTGTTTGATACATAATAAAAAAAAAAAAGTAAAGCCACATCTCTATCGCGTCAAACCAAAACACTGCAAGTCCTAGTACAGCGTTTTCTAATTTCATTACGTCAAGAATCTATCGGTTGTTATTATTGAAATAAAATGCATTGGTTTTTAATAGATATATTTATTATGACAAAGATCGAAACAGTATGAATAATTCATTCGATCCGGCTGGATTAGAACCAGCCCCCTCAGGCAATCCGTGCCAGATGCTCTGCCAATGTGATAAAATTAAATTACATTTTGTGATAAGAGCACTTTTGACGTATGACAACCTGTTACCCCATCATACGAAGTCCTTAAAATCAAAGATTATAATAGTTTTTTTTTCAATTTATTTAAAAAATACAGACGCCTCTATTTTTGACCAAATGAAAGGAATTATTATTATCATAGAATTAATACTAAATACGCGACGAAATAAGCTACGAACCAATTAATTGTTTTCCTACACGTGTAACTAATTGACAGGCAGGAAATTATTGTCAAAAACAGTAAAACGGCGTATGAGATTGGTGTTATTCGGTTGAGACCCTCGTCAAAGTCATGGCTTGGAAAACCAGGTTCAGAAAGAGAAGTCGAATTAGCTTCGGATTAAAAGTCTGTTATAACCTCAAATGGCTTTGGTTGATTCTTGATAACAGTGAAAGTGTTGAATCCATCACTTTGAAAAAAAATATATACTAAAATTCCTCAATTTTCCTCATATATATTGACTTTAAATATCTATGTGTTTGCACTGAAATCACAAATTAGAAAGCTGGAATAGTATTACGCCAACAACTTTAATTTGTGTACGTCTCCGTATATTCCAAAAATATTCTGTATTTATTATAATAAAGATAATATCTCTATCTATGGGGGACTGTTCCATTCGGTGGTGCGGGTAAAACAGCAAAACATCTAATTACAAAACAAACGGAATCACATTTCATCGGTAATTAAATATTAAAAATGTAATTTTGCAATTTTCGTCTCTTATAGCAAAGCTCAAGTTGAACTGGTCGATTTGAAGTAAAACAATTGACGACACCCGTCAATTGTTTCGAATTCGGGCTGTCCAATCGGAGCGCAGTTGTTACAGTAATGATTTGACATAATAGTTTTCAAACAAATTAAATAACATTTCGTCTCTATTTCTGGTTATGTACTCGTTGTTAGAAATGAACCTATTTAACCATGGAGAGTAACCGAAGAGGACTGCTAATCGCCATACTACAGATCGTAACTCTGAAATAGGTCAGAATTCCGTATTATACCTAGATGGAGCTGATCTATAGCTCAATGCGTATCAATTAATTTCTCTTTATTATGAAATACAAGTAGTCAGTCTTTTTCCCTAGTAATGTTATTAAAATATTAATCATGAACATTGACTTACAAATAAATGGACGGCGGGTCTAATACAAAAACCACGAAAAAAATGTCCCTAGTCAACCTATTTAAACGTAGTGACATGTAAAGGAATATGAAAAAGCTAAAACGTTGAATTTAAATTGTAATGTCATCGCAGTACCGTCTAATTTTGCTTGCTTCGCTGTCAGTCGAACAAACGAAGACTAAAGCGTGAATGACGCTCTGTATACGATTTTAACGCCCTATAAGTTCGGATACTTTTTAGCGCGGACCCGACGTCCATATAATTGTAAGTCAATGATCATGAGCTAAAATGTTTTCCTGAACTTAGTTAAATATGCGTGTCAATAGATGGCATTGTATATTACAAAATAAGTTAACATTTCCTAATATGTATAGATGGCGCTAATCCTAAACAAAATAAAAGAAAAGAAGTATGAAGAGTTCGAACCTTACCTATTTCTGCGGTCAAGCAGTAATGTGAACATTACTGCGTTCCAGTTTCGAAGGGTAACGCTGCTGGCGAAATTACAGGCACATGGGACGTGTCAACTTATGTGTCAGGGTGTCGGGCGCAGCGGCAGTGCCCCTCAGTTCTTTGTGATTTAAAGCTCTGAGTGACACTGCATCTGTTAGGGACAGGCGTGTCGCTTACCACCAGGCGACGACTTGTTCGTCCCGTTACTTAGGATTATAAAAAAAAGGAAGGCAGTATCCAAACAAAACCTGTGAAATAAGCGCCACCTAGTAGATTTGTTTGTTATCATTAGAAATTAGAGTAGCGTTGATAGATTGTAGCTCGCCAGTGTAAAGCATCTGGTGTACCAATAGTTACTAATACCCGACTACGCTGTCTTGTATCGCGATTAGCAATCCTCTTGGGTTATTGGTCCATGATCTAGACATTCTAACATTTTAGGCCCTTTAGAGGTACTATGTGACCATGTGACCGTGAAAAGCGGGTTTGTTCGAAATAATAAATGGCACCTTTACAAAACCCTTGACCCAACACAAAATTTCTTCCAAAAATTGGGATTACGCAAAATAAGATTTGAAGTTGAAACATTTTAAAATTATTTAATTGTTTACTCTTAAAGTGCTAACGCAATGTTCTCGTTAGTATTGAAAAAAATATGGAAACTATGATGGTTTTGGGAAGGAAAATTCATTTATTCGTTGATTTTTCACAAAAGGTGGTGACGTGTTGTATTTGGAGAATACATGTTCAACAATAAATGTGGCGTTTACATACCGACGCGGAATTTAAAATATTTCGCGGAATTTAAAGCCATTCGAGCTTTAAAGTGTCAGTTCCAGATTAACAACCATAAAAACAATGATTTTTAAGTCGTTTTACGGTATACTAATTTTGTAAAATTTTTGAACTTTGTCACTTTTGCACGTGTAATGATCGCGAAAGCTTAAGAACTTGACACATTTTAATCAGATAAATAAGTTCAAGAAAAAATACTGTAATTTAAGCACCAAAATGACAAGACCAGAAATTCGTTATATTCGTAAGTATAGTCGTTTCATTTTTATAATACTTGTTGTTGAGATAAGCACACAATGCACAGACTTCATCTGTTTGTGCTGTCTCATTAGGCGCGTGGAAACTGTAATAACGATGCCATCTGAAATACTCGTAGTACTTTTCCTTGTCATTAATGATCTCGTGCATGCGTCTCGCTAATAGTTTCGGTCCTAAATCGTAAGCGTCCAAATATGAACCCGGAGGTAAAAATCTGCAAATAAGGAGGCTAATAAAAACCTAGCATAATATATCCATATAGTAATAAGTAATATTCTGCTGTCCACTAAATAAAATGCGGCTTATTGACAAATGGTCGAATATCGGTTTTAAATAGAAGAAGATAGAGCACAAAATTCTCTTTTAAAAACAGTCAAAATTAGTTAACGTGTTCGACTTTAATCGGAACTTACCGTAACCATGCATAGCTCAAAATATCATTAAACAATTTCAATATTCTAAAATTGGGTTATGTTTTTTTATGATATCTCGAAAAATTGTTTTGTCAGTCACATTTAAATTAACGGACGATAATATTGTTGCGCTAGACAACCGCGCCAATTAACTTAGTTTCAAACTCTGTACTATAAGTACTGAAGCAATAGAACTCACTAAGGGGCACCAAACAGAACACCCAGACCAGAACTAATGTAGAAAAGTTCATTTTTTAAATTGGACCTATCGGTAATTGAAGAGATCTTCGATCTCAATGTTTTCATCCAGCGCCCACAGTCCTTCCCATTCTTTCTTTAATGGGCACAAATTTGACGCATGAAAGCAGTATCACCTTCCTCAATATGAAGATCTGCTGCGATCTGAACCTAAGGATCTAAACGGTGATCAAAACAGCTTCACGTAAACTCGGAGTCCTGAACAAGCTGCGTCGCTTCTTCACACCTGACCAGTTATGCCTGCAGTACAAAAACATAGGTCAGGCGTTGAGTATTGTTCGCATATCTGGAACGGCTCCACCGAGTACCTACTCGAAGTACCTTTTATCGAATGTACCATGGCAAGTGCTTTGAGGATATATTCGATTTTATTCCTCCCTCCCCTTTCCTGCTCCGAAACATGCGCGCTGGCCTCCGTAGTCACCGTTTTACAACTTGCCGATTTCCATCGCGGATTAAAGGGTTTGGTGACACCTTTCTCTGTCGCACAGTCGACAAATGAAACCTTCAAACGAGGCGTGAAAAGACATCTTGAGGTAGCTAGATAGTGCAAATCGATGGCCATTGAGGTTGGCAAGAAATAGACCACATGTAGATTACAAAACGTACCTTGAATAATTTGCGCCCCCGTAAACAATCGGAATTGCAAAGTGTTTAGTTGCCGTTAACACCTTTTCTGTTACATAATCTT
This sequence comes from Hyposmocoma kahamanoa, assembly GCF_003589595.1. Lineage (NCBI taxonomy): Eukaryota > Metazoa > Arthropoda > Insecta > Lepidoptera > Cosmopterigidae > Hyposmocoma > Hyposmocoma kahamanoa. Next base: position 163,760 of record NW_020655294.1, read on the forward strand.
CGCATAATGCATTTTCAAAAGCTAAATAAAAATAATAATCTGTTTCTACTAAAGCATGACATTCTTCATTGCTCATTGGGCACTGCAGACCTCCACAATCTCCATACACATCAACTGTAAGACTATAGTCTTTTAGTTCATTTATTAGCTTTAGAAAAAATATCTCACGTTTACCTGCAGTTTCGCAATGTGATACAAACCACACGGCAGTTTTGGTCTTACTCTGCAATTTACTTTTTATGTATTTACTTGTAGGTTTCATACGTTCAAAAGGTTTCCATTGCATATTTACGCTAGGCCCTATTACTTCACCCTTCTTATTTTTAACTATTAAAAATTTCCATGTAATATCTGAGTCAAGTTTGTATGTCCAAGTCAGATTGAAAAACTCATCAAACTTGTGTTCAGGCATTGGACATAGCCCTGGAGATTCCTCACTCATAAAAATATACTTCTGTGTTTCTGTTCGGTTAGTTGGTTTCCAGAAATTCCAAAGGGTCCATGAATTAAAAATTAAAACGTCATAATCTCTAATGTCACTGAAATATTCGTGATCATTGGTAACGAAACAGTTTTTATGTAGACATTTTTTGTTGTAGAAGTACAGCTGCCATAATTCTCTGTTCCAGGATGGTGACCACTTTGGGCTTAACCAAAGTAGTATATAAATAAGCGAGGAATCCTTTTTTGTATTTGCAATTACATCTAAAATTAAATAAAATGCTAGAAGGGTCAAAGCTGTACTTAGACTATGTCCTTTTATTGTACTTTTCACAATCATTTTGCGTTAGAATATCCCAATTTGTATTAAAGGCGTATTCTGCGTACGTCATCGATTAACACATTATCAGAACTGACCAGTAAATGTGAGTTTATGGTTAACAATGTACAGAATATTGTCCATTCTTTAACCAATTTCACGTTCAAAATATAACAATAGATGTTCAAATGTTTTGGAAGTTAGAACATCTGTTACTTTGTGTAGTAATTTTTTCAAGGTATCGATTAATGCTATTTATTTAATTACCTACGTTGTTCATGATTTAAAAAAAGTTATTGTTCTATAACTTATTATCATTGCTCAGACAACCGGGCCCTTATTTACCTAAACTAAATTTTTATCTGACGATCTCGGTGGCCCAAGGGAGTAGGCGTTTGATGCGGAATTCTCGGGTTTAATCCTATTTGGGAAATTAACTTTTTTAAATTGGTTCAGGTCTGAGTGTTCTGAGAAGTACCCCAGAGTGAACTCCGTTGCTCTGGTAGTCATAGTACTGGGAATTCCCAGACAATTGGTGGGGTTGTATATATCCACAAAAAAAAATATAAATATGCCTGCATAACAATATATTATAAGAATTTAGTCAAATCCAGGTGCATTGAGTAATTAATATTATATAATGTTTTCAAGAGTTCGTCCAGGGAAGTACTGCCACCTTCCCTATTTTTGCCGCCAAGCAGTAATGTGAGCATTACTGTGTTCCGGTTTTGAAGGGTGCTGGTGAAATTACAGGCAAATGGTCAACTAATGTCTCAGATCCTCTAAGCTCTTTGCGATTTAAAGCTCTGAGTGGCACTGCAATTGTTATGGATAGGCATGTTGCTTACCACCAGATGCATGACTTGTTCTTCCCGTCACTTGACAATGAAAAAAAAACGTATTTTTTACTGAAGTTAACAGTTTAGAATCCATATTAAAAGTAACTATTTTTTTTTAATCTAAATTTAAGGAGCTTTACTGTGTATTTTAATAGTAATGTCGCTCCGTAATGCTACTTACTTTATACATCTAACCTAGGTTAAGACTATCTAAATATATTTTGTACAGTATCTTGGCTTCGTTCGACGAAGGGACGGCCAGTATACTGTTACACCACCCAGTCGGCCGTGTGTTAACTATACTGCCCAACTGTCTCCTGAGTCTCTCGGTCCGAGCACATTCCATCAAAACGTGGTAAATGTCTTCAATGACGCCGCAATTGCTACAATAAGGAGTTCATGTAATGCCCATCAAAAAGGTAAACTTCTTTGAAGGAATGTGCCCAGAGCGCAACCTCAGAGCCGTCACAACGCCAAGTCTATTCATCAGATAGTTATCAATCCATGGAATTTCCAGTGGCTCACAGTAACTATGATGTGTAAAAAATTCAATTTCAAAAAAGAACATTATTACAAGAAGTTGTATGAAATTGTGTGTATGGATATTATTTTGCAATAACAGGATTAAAGTCGTAGAAATACATACATTTATTCAGAAAATATGATTAAAATTCGGTTCTTGACAGCTACGATTGTAAGGATTTGTGATATAAGAATCTTCGCCATATTGAAAATTTTGCTACGTCGCGTGGCATGTGCAAGTTTCTCATAAAGCATACAATATTATCAAGTAGGATCACTAGCTGAAGTTTCTTGATGATAATTTTATATTAATTTTCATAAAGTACGAAGGCAAGGACTGTAACACATAACATAAGAACTCTATCAAAGGAGTTCAACATTGTTACTGCATTATTACTAGCATGGTCTATAAAAACAATTAATATTATTTATAAGGTAAAACATTTTTCATATCATGCATTTTCTTAAGCCGATCTTCAACGCTACTTCCATACAGTCGCCGACCAGCCTTACCTTTTTTTAGTTATTAGACGTAGGCCTTGCCAGAATCTTTTCATGTTGAGCTATGATGTGACTAACGATTGTGTGACGTGTTTGTTTTTTTTTATGAAACCAAACGACGGGAAGAACAAGCCTGATGTTAGACGACACGCGTGTTCGTAGCAGTTGCAGATCTAAGGGACACTGCCACTGCGCCTATCACCCTGAGACGTAAGTGGATAAGTCTCATATGCCTGTAATCACCAGCACCTTTACTTACCATTCAAAACCGCAACGCATTAATGCTCACACTACTTTTGGGAAGCAGAAATAGGTAAGGTGGCAGTACTTCCCTGGACGAACTATTTTATAAAAAACTCTAAAAAAAAAAAAATCCTATTCTCTCTAATATCGAATTGCGCTTTTCGGTAAACATAGTAGCGTATTCCATGTAAATAATTAACTAATTACAGAAAGACTTCACCACGCATTGGTTCAGTACATTCTTTGCTATGGCGTTTGATCCATGCACCGCTACGGATGCGTCTGCATTGCCAGAGACGAACCTCTTCCTATGGTGCGTTGGTGTGACCTCGTGCGAAATAATCGGTAAAACCATAGTCTTTACAGTGATTACAAAGTTTACTGTTGATTTAAGCTAATGCTTTAAAAGTGGTTACATACGGCGATGTTTAGCAGCAATTCACGTTCGTAAAACGCGCGATTGCATCGCAGTTTAAAATTGCGCGCGTGTGTAAAGGTTGCATCGCATTTACATCGCGTTTGCATCGCCACTGCATCGAGTTTGCATCGCTGCTAATAGCGCTGTATAACATCTCAAAGTATTGCAATTAGTTAATAGGAAACAGGTATTTTTAATTAACATTATAATGTATTCTACATTAAAATTCATTAATATAACATTAAAATTAATTACCAAATAAACAATATTCTTCTTTTTTTTTACAAAATTTCGCTGCTTACATAGTCCGCTGGACTCTTGACTTAAGAAATATTACTAGATTTAACTAGAACTAAAAACTAGATTTAAAGAGACTAATTAGATTAAAACTTGTATATTACGAATACAGTAGGTATTCTTAATACAAAAGCGAATTGTGCATAAAAATTCCTCAAAAAGAAGTTTTAACCAAGTTTATGTCTAGTTTTACATTATATAAATAGAATAATAAAACTTTTATATAATTTGATCAGTTCAATTAGAACTCCAAAATTGAGTTATGTTTGTATACACTCTCCTTTTATAAAGGAATTCACGACTTATCTCATTCAGGTAAGAACAAAATCCACAGATTTCATCCGTTTCTGGACTGTCACCTTCGGCTCGTACATTATAATATCTTTGCCATTTGAAAAAATCATAATAACGATTCACGTCGTGTATTGTATCGTTCATTACTTTCGCCAGTTCTTTAGGATCTAGAACTTTGGCACTTAGATATGATCCTCTAGGTAAGAATCTGAAAACAGTCGTTAAACAAAAAATGTCACAAGTGAACTATGTTTCAATCAGTACATCTCAAAAAATAAATATATAGATATCACTGATGGCGCTACGTCAAAAAGTAACAAACAAAGATCTGCATCAAGCACACAGAACAATTCGTAAGGTCTGCTGGTTCCTCCCGTAGCTCAGTTGGAGAGCGTCAGCAAGGTAAGCTGAAGGCATCGAATCCAGCCGGATCAAAGGAATTTTTATAAGTGTTCGATCTTTGTGTTAATAATAATTACGAGCTAAGTAATCTCAAAACATCGTGATATTCAATAAATTTTATATTAGTACATGTCCAAGATTCTGTTTCAAATTGGGAGTAATCATACCTATTGTAATCTGCACCCCCATAAACTATGGGTACTGCCAAATGATTTGTAGCTGTCAACAAGTCTTCAGTAACATAGTCTTCACAAATTATGCTCTCAAATGCCAAATAAAAATAATAATCAGATTCTATTATCTCATAAAATGGATCTTTCTTAATTGACTTAGTCAGATTTCCACACGGACCAAAGATATCAATTGTAAGTGTATACTTTTCCAATTCAGCTTTTAATTCTTCAACATACTTTTCACGTTTGCTTTGAGTTTTGCAATGCAAAGGATACCACGCCGCAGCTTTTTTCTTGGATTGTAATAGCACTTGTGTAGTTTCACTTATTGGTTCCATATCGTCGTAGTCAATCCACTGCATGTTTCTTGTCGGACCTATTACTTCATCATTTTTATCTGTAACTAGAAAAAATCTCCAAAGGGCGTCGGAATCTAATCTGTACGTCCAAGTTAAATTGAAAAAGTCATTATAGTGTGAAGGTATAGGCGCCTGGCATACGGGTTTATTGTTCATAAAAACATATTTTTGCCTTTTCAACCGGGTGGACGGTATACTTGCATTTGTCGCATTAAGAGTTATAGCGTTGAACAAAATAACATCGATTTCTTTCAAATTAATATTATTGTGATCGCTAGTTACAAAACAGTTTATATAATTACAATACTTGAGCGTAAAGTAATTTTGCCCCTTATTCCGGCTCAATTCTGGTATTAGGTCTGGATTATCCCATATAAGAATATGAATCAAGGAATTGATGTTGTCTCCTAGAATTTCCATACTTTCAATACTTATAAAGAATATTATGACCAACAAAAATTTCATTCCACCACCTTTTCTTTTTACCCAATCAGTTTTATAATAAATGTTGATATGATTGTGGGTGAACGCAACAAAAACGTTAATAAGAGTAATTTTTAAAAGACTACAACTACAAAGAAAAATTAGGTCTATTGTTAGAAAATAATTTAGGTATGTATTTGATAGACAATAGTAGATTTTAGAAACAAATGAGGCTATCTACAAGAATAGACGAGGATAGGATTTTCACGTCTTAATATTCGTATGCATGTATTAGTCATGGTGACTTGGATGATGTCATATCATTGGTATTGCTAGTTTAAGGTTAGCATTATAGTCTTGTAGAGTTGAAGCTACGATATCTCGAACACCGCAAAAAAGTGCCTGCTTTTCTATCTTTTATATTCTATCAATTTAATTTCACCTTCCCCATCCCTCTTTTGGTCGAGAAAGCCCGGGTGACTTCACCCTTACGTCATTGATGCTTTGCTTGCTTCCGTTGCTTCCTACTTCCAAATACGTACGACAAAGGGAATGAAATACGCTATCGGTGTTTCTCCAAAAGTACCTTTTACGGCTATTCAAGGTTAAAGTGAACAGACATTCTTTAGACAAACGCGCACCCTCGTCAGTGGCCAAGCATGGAAATAATAAACTGATATATAAATATCGTCACTAAATGAAAATCTAGCGTTTACAAATTTAACCTTAAGTACAGAAAGGACATTATTTAAAGGTAAAGATTTCTGCGAATACGAGTAGTTTGCTGAAATTTAAAATATGACAATGTCTGAGTGTTGGTATTAAACAAATTTTACGATATGACGAATTCTTTTTATCAAACGTTGTTGGCTTGCCTTCAAACCGAAATGCAATAATACTCACGTTACTGCTTGACAGTATAAGTCGGTATTGTGACAGGTACTTCTTTTTGAGAGGCAACTCATCTACTAATAAATGTATTTTTTATAATTGAATTGTAAAATGTAAATTTTACTCCAAATATAATGAATACATGACAAATAAAATATTTTAAATTTGACACGCTATTTTGAGAAGTAACTACAGACAAAAAATTTCAATTGGTTTGATATTGTTTTCTTTAGCTTCCCTGCTTAGGTACAATAAGAGTTTGGTCACATTCAGGCGTTAACCGATCTTGCTACTGATAGACAAATTACATGGACTCTAATAACTGGCGTTAAAGTAACTCTATCAATACTAAAGCGGTTTGTATACATGCAACAAATCTACTTGTGTAGAAAGATTTCCCAAAATTAAATTTAAATAAACTGGGATACTTTAAGACTCCAACGTGCACATTTTTGTTGAAACGTAAGACATTCACAGTCTAAACATTAAAAGTAATGGAGTTGTTCCGCGAAACCGACAATAAAGGTGAATCAACATTTCTTACAGAATTGTACACATTTGAAGATCTCGTTCTTAAGCTGTTGGTAAAAATACATTATTATATAGGGTATGTCGGGCATGTTAAAGCATGTAGTGGATATGAATCCATTGTATGAACAATTTATGTTTTCGATATAGACGCCCGAAGAATTGTTATAAATACAAACTCCACAATAGTACAAGGTCAAGATCAAGTCAAGTTGGACTTTGCTGTTTATGATTAAGAATTTTAAACGTTAAAATCCAATATAAAACAAGCAGATGTATTAATTCCTAAAATCTACAGTATCGGCCAGTTGGTAAGAGCGGTGGCCCCAGCATGACAACAGACTCTGATTCGAGTCCAGTCAGATAGATTGGTTGTATACAAGAAATATATCGACGCTTGAAAGGCAAAACGGGATAAGCGACACTTGGGTCATGTTGGGTTATGTATACCATTGGAATCAGTAATATTAGCTGTTTCCAACGGTATATATAACTCAATATGACCAAAAGTGTCGCTTATCCCATTTTGCCTTTGAAGCGTCGAAGTAACTATCATGGTATTACTACATCATTATATTCATTAAATAAATGTTATAACATTTTTGAATTTCAAGAACTGTAACGTCATAAAGCCAGATCGCATTGAAATCTATTTTATATAATCACACTGTACTGTGTATATACATCATAATACTGTGCATGTGTACGTTTCACTACTGGGCACTTGCTTTGAATTATTTTCTCTTAAATTTGAAATTATTAGAATTTAAAGTAAAACTTTATTTTTCTTGTTTTATGACATTTTATTTTTTAATTTCGTTGAATTTCTACTTTATTTTATACCTTTCTTGGCTATGTTATAACCGGACGTTAATTCACATTATTTTGTTTACTGACATGTATTTTCATAAATTATTTAATTTTATATTATTTATTTCCAGCTTGAGCAAGAGACCCCTATTGCGCAACCGATCATCGTGAACTCTTTCTTCAAGTTTTGTATATAAATATTTCGGTACTTGCTTTTCAAACAAGTATGCAAAAAACAGTAATATTTGAGACATTAAGAGTTGCGCATATTAAGTTTCTTATTTTTCATTAAATATGGTTTAATATGGTCTCTTCTAGGCACAGAGTAACAATACCTTATGCATGCATTCTGAACTCTCTGTATGGTTTTATTTGTTTTTTCAAATAAGCATGGTCCGTATACTATATTACAATAGCTAAAATGGAACAAAACCAAAGCATTACACACCAGAGAACTCGTAGCAACATTGATGTATGGCCGAATTCTATATAAGGATTTAAGAACCCCAAAACATTTACTCAACTTACTGCCCACGTGTTCCTCAAATCTCAAGTTATCATCCATCACGATGCCCAGATTTCTAACACTGCTCGAAACGGAACAAGAGTGTCACCAATAAATGTTGAAGGGGTAAAAGATTTTATTACATTGACTTGGTGTTTAGTACCACAAATAATGGCAACATTCTTGCTCGGGTTCAGAATCAGATCGTGCTTCGTTGACCAATCAGCAACTGCTCTTAGATCGCTGTTAAGTGCAGTAGGTGCAGCGGTCACCTCCTCCGCTATGGCCAGTGTGTGCACGTACAGTTGCGTGTCATCTGCATATAAATGATAGTTACAACTAGCTATAGCGGAAACGATGTCCGCAGTATACACAGCAAACAGAGTTGGACCAAGAACAGAGCCTTGTATCACACCTCTACTAACAGGCAACGGCTTCGATATGGATAATTTATCCCATGAATCAGTACACTGCACGACTTGACAGCGGTCAGAAAAATAAGAGCTGAACCTATTGCATGCACCAACCGATAGACCGCAGCAACGCAACTTTTTTATCAATATGTCTACAACTACACAATCGAACGCGCGGGTGAAGTCGAGCAATGCTAAGATGATACCGATGGTCCCGAATCAGTAGCTGACAGGATATCATCAGTAATGTCCATTAGGGCTGTCATAGTGCTATGTTTTGCCTAAAACCGGATTTCTTGATTGGTATAATTGATTGTGTCTGTAATCTGCTGATTGACAGCTTTTTCTAAAATTTTAGATAATGAAGGAAGCAGACTGATCGGTCTGAGATCTGCATACCAGTACCAAATCTGCGTACCAAAATATTTATATATAAAACTTGAAGAAAGAGTTCACGATGAGAGGTTGCGCAATAGGGATCTCTTGCTCAAACCACCAAAACTATCTTTGTCTGCGGCCCGGGGTTGCTTCAAACATTCCGCTTCTAAAATTTGGAATGACCTACCTCCTCCTGTTCTTTCGGCAGCTTATTATTAGTAATTATTGCTTATGTCAAATTTTAGTCGCTTAGTGCCTAAATGTCTACAGTTATTTTAATTTTGATTTTTTTTGTACGTAGCGTTATTATTATTTGAATTGTGGTATTCCATATTGTGACAGAATAACAGCGAGGGCTATGTAATCAATATGGTCCTCAGAGGCTGAGTCATGGACCCTTTTGACATGCTTTTATTTTATTTTATTTTTATTTCATTATTTTGAATGCTTCTTTTTTATTTTAATTGAATTTATTTATATTAATTTTTTATTGTTTTGTTTGAAATTTATGCATGTCAAATTAAGCCTATTATATTTTTTATTTTTCAAATTGTTCCATAGGTTTCATTGTCCCATTGTCAAAATTCACAATAGTCAAATTATAACTTCTAAACATTAAAATAAATAAAACTGGGCTACTAGTGGCGGATAGATTTCACCAAAGTCGAATAAGTCTTACTCCAAGAATAAGAAGTTAATTACTCGCTTTACGTTTCACCAACGTTAACCAAGAGTAAAGTCACTATATTAGAGTAAATTCTTATACCGCCGCTTTCGGCTGAGTAAACTGTTATTCGCAGACTAAGCTGCGGTATAATTGCTGTCACTATTCAAAATGTCGCGACGCTTGAGCGTGTTAATTAACGAATCTGATAGTGATGACCAAGATTTTTAGTAGCTGTAGAGCTCCTTGTGAAAGAGTTCGTCCAGGGTGGTACTGCTACCTTACCTATTTCTGTCGCCAAGCAGGTTACTGCTTTAGATTACTGACATTAGTCAGTGTCATGTCATGTGTCAGCGAGTGTCATGGGACTTGTCAACGTATGTCTCGTCTTTGCGATTTAAATCTCTGAGAGGCACTGCAACTGTTATCGACAGGCGTGTAGCTTACCATCAGGCGTACGACTTGTTCGTGAGGAGTAATGACTTTGAAGGTTATGATGACCATTATTTAATAATAAGATTTCGTCTGTCTAAAATGTCAGTATTCAATTTATTGGCAAAAATCGAGTATCGTTTGGAAATACAGCAGATAATAATAATAATAATAATAGTAATGGTTTATTTTATCAACGCAAGGAAATAAATATATCATTTATTTTATAATAGACTAACAATTTTAAAAGTTTGTGACACAATGTGCGGGCGTCCTAATATGTCAAAAATCAAGAGAATCCAACTATCAATTTTAAAATGCACAAACAATATTCCCTTCCTTGCTATGCCTTTACAGGGTACCATATTGTAATAAGGATCTATATATTTAAGATCTTTGTAAATTTTATACGGAGTAATAAATTGATTTGAATAAAAAAAAAAGCAATAAAACATCGTTCAATCTCATCATCATTGAACTTCATTCAAGGTAACGCTATTATTATATTTAAGCATACTAAATTAATATATGGTATTCAGAAATAATAATTGATCCTCTTGTTTCATCATTGGTATTTTCTTTTAACGATTGATGACATTTATAACAAGTATATCGTTTGTTATTGATCTCTTAATAAATATTGGTTGCTTAGTGGTGCCCTCCATTCAGTAGGTCAGGTTAAGTTAGTATTAGAGGAGCGCCGATCACTTGCCGCAGTTGTGGGAAGGGATCTCTCTCTGCCGACAGTGGTTCGCGCCAAGGTCGACAGTGAGGGGTCCTGGAAAGCGGTCCTCACATTCTGCGCAATCATCCTATCGCAGAAGGAGTCGGCAGAGAGAGACAGAGGCTATGGTCACTGTCGACATCCGGCGCTGGAGGATAGGGAGAAGACGGCGTGCTTCGGTCGCCACTTTCCCCGCTTGCGAGCCACGACGACGAAGGTTGGGAATACACCTTTGTCGTTTACATGTGGCTCGAGATGGTGTCGCGTGCACCCGCGTGCGCTTCTCAGTAGGCTAGGAAAGTAGGAATAGCTCCTCTACTTCCTTTCTAGCGAGGTGAGCCCGGAGACGGGTAGGCACCGCTATATCTTGGAAGAATGCTTCGTCATCTGCAAGACCCAGATCATGGCGAAGAGACGGGTGCCGCGGGGTTTTAGTGAGGAGTCTCCAGGCGGAAGGTCCCATGATGGATTTTCCCGCGTAAAAAAAAGGTTAGTTAGTATACGAAACAGCAGAAGGCAATTTACTTGCGTTTTCGAACATGTTTTAAGATCAAATTATGTTATAATTAATATACTATTAGTATACAATTATAATCAACATATACGTAGTTTTAAAAATAAGTATCTAAATTTCATTTTCAATGCTCATTTGTCTTAGTTTTGAGGCGTAACATACAACTATCGATGTTAATTTATACAAGTTAAAATTTTTTTGCGTAGCTCAGAATGGACTAAAATATCGATTTAATTTTTTTTATGTGTCAAAGTATCAATCATTAAAAAAGATGACCGTTTAAATTTTTTTGCTTACTGCTTTTGCAAATTTAAAACGATCATTTAAATATACATATGCCTTATATTATGTAGATATGGTGCAATTAGCTATATTCAGAACTACCTAGAATCCAATTTTCTTTCTTCAATGCGTTTTGATTGAAATCCTTTACAGTTATAACTTCTTAACTTATTAGTATGCTTAAAAGAAACCTCTACTATCGGATATCTGTCGGAATATCCGTAGGAACTTTACAGTTTAGTGCCACTGTTCTTTCTTCGGTCTACTAGAAACTGCGGAACACTTCCTTATGGTATGCCGTAACGGGCTGGTGTCTACAACTCGACGTCCAGGCTCCTATTTTGCGCGTGCTGGGTGCAGGGTGCTACTTGTACTACCCAACCTCTAAAAATTTTAACACCCTTCTGGGTTTGCTGAATGCTTCGGGGTGCGACCTCGGAACTATAAGATACTTCGCTCTGTAGTTGGCCACGTCGGAGAATTGCACAATCCATCCTTATTTCATTGAAATAGGATGCTAGAGTTTTTTTGACAGAAATAATGGTGATCAACCAAATAAATGTCATGTCTGTTTAAGGTGAATAAATTAATTTATGCAATTAAATGTACGAATACTAGCAAGTCTATAAAAAAATTCGATAAAAATTAAACTCACTTAGAAATTTCGAAATTGCAGTAATAAACTTCTTACAAAAATTTATAAAACTATTGTTCAGTAGTATGCCTGAAACGCTGTACTCATTAACGCTTTTCTTTCATATTGAAGCTAATATTTTTTTAGTCGTTCAAATAGATACAAAATATCATGGTTTTTGTTTTTGCCTTATAAAGTGTCGTTCAATATACCCGCCAGTTCTTGCGGTCCTAGGGCATTTGCATTTAAATGTGACCCCTTAGGCGGAGATCTGAAAAAAAGGATAAACTCATCAGTAAGCAAAACATGTTTTAGGGTAGAATGAATAAATCAAAATCCATCTTCTTTTGTTCTTTGTGCCAAACATTTTATACAAAATTTTAAAAAAGTGTACGCCTATTGATACAAATACACAAAACTGCACGCAGATATTGCCGACATAGGTCAAGTAATACGTCCAACAGCTGTATCTGTATAACCAAGAAAATGCAGAGGAACTTTTCGGATTGTTGCCACCGTCACATTTCCACCATCACAAGCCCCGCTAAAGATTCAGTTAACTTTTGAAGAGCACATTCACAAATCCCCGATGTCTGGCACACAAAGACCTTGCAGGCATCACGTTCGTTCCTACGACGAAACTACCAAATGTGGAAGGGGCTTCTTCAAGAAGCGAGTAAACAAAAGACTGCCAACGCATAGCCAACTCCTTTGGTGTTGCTAATGTTGGGGACGGTAATGACGTCACGGAGAGGCTTGTTTGCCTCCTACTTTAGAAAATTAATAAACAACTGCGGCTTGGTACGACTGCACTCCACTTTCAAACGTTTTTGAAGAATTCATGATCTACTTTACGGCGGTGTTCAAGGCTCTGCAGCTTCGCCTCTACTAATTCCGAGTCACCTATAAGCCTCTTGGTACGCTTGTCAATTGAATCCAAGGTGGCCAGTTGATATGTAGCAGAGTCATCCCAAAGGTGGCAACAGTACTCCATACACGACCGGACTTGTGTTTGATACAGCTGAAGCAACTGTCCCGGTGTGAAGTAACGCCTTACCCTGGAAAGAATGCCAAGCTTCCTGGCTGCATTTTGGCCATGGATTCAATGTATCTGCCGAAGTTCAGATTGGACGACAGGTCCATTCCAAATAGTTGGAGACGGTCGGCTATCGGTATGGATATATCACGAAAAGTCGGAGTCAGCTCAAATGGACTCCGTTTACGATATACTAATATACTAATATCATCAATATATTTTCTATCATCTTTAAAACGAGGGATTATCTGAACTACATTCGAAAACACTCATCAAGAGATTCAAGCATTTCTTTAATTGGACAGTCGCTGCTCTAATTTAATTGGCACCTCCACTGGGTACTGCAAAATTGTTCATAGCTGCCCCTTCTTCGGTAATATATTCTTCAGAAATAAAATTTTCAATTGCGAGATGTTGGGTCTGATTCTATTAAATCTTTGAACTTCTTGATTTATATTTACTCAATATAAATTCTTGAGATATATTTACTCAATTTGGTATTTCATTTTGGAACAAGTTTCACGTTTGCTTGTAGGTATACACCGACACCGATAGTTTCAATCCCTTCTTTGTGCATGTTCTCATACATCCTCCAACCCACATTTCTTGAAAGTCCTATTTTTCGTCTCTATTTGTTCTTAACTATACATATGTTAGAGTGTGTATCTGTGGTCGGCCTCATATCTTCTCCTTTCTCTATTTGTTGCCTGGCTATGCTCTACGTAACACGGGGAGAAATTAATTGTTTTATTTTCTATAGATTAATTTTCGATAGACGTCGTCCCATGTATGCGTTAACACTATAAAAAATCCTAAGTTTTGTTCGAATCAAATTTATACAACCAAGTAAAATTCAAAAACCCATTCTAATGCGAGGGTATTGGATTGACAGACGGAGGTTCATAACTCACGAAAACAATTCTGTAATTGGGATCTCGCGAATGGTTATGTTACATTTGGGTACGATAAGAGTTATTGAATTAAACAATATGACGACGTAATTTTTTTATGTCAACAAAATATGCTTTATTCATACTGTAAAAACAGTTAAAGACAGCCCCTTTTCACTATTTATTAGGGTGTGAATTGTAGACTGTACATAAACCTGCCATTTATTCTGGGTTTCGTTTTATTAATAGAAGTACTATTATTTATATATTATTATATATTAGCTTTCGTCTGTTATTGTTTTTATTGTATTGCCAAGTCATTGCTTTTGAAACAAATTAAAAAAAAAATTTGATTGGTTCTGTTAACACTTTTATCTGAAATTAAATTAAAATCAAGTGATAAGTCTGATTGTTTTTCCATATGTTTATTTAAAATCATGTTGATGTACTACCATGATATTCTTTGTGTAATTATTCCACTAGTTTGTTACAATTTTTTTTTTTATATAATGAAACATTGATGATGCACTGATGACGTGTGACGCAACGTGGGTGTCCGGTAGAATGCTTCGGAAACGGCGGTACACCCTTCGGCCAAAACTCATTCTTCATGAAGGTCGACAGATGTTGAGTTGATACTCTTACCACAAATGAATTAAAATTCACATTATGGCGGGACTCCAACTGCTCGACACTCATTGGCTTTCACCCGTTTATACTCCACAACATCGAGTTAGGAGGCCTTACGATTTTTTCTAATTCTTTGTTAAGATCTTTTCTATTGGTGTTTCGGTTTATATCGCGGTAAGCGACTATGAGAGATCTGTGAAGCGTTTCACTCAGCCTTTGCAGCAAGTAGTGATTGACCTGAGATAAAACGTTTGATTCAAAAAAGAATGTTGTTCATTGTTTCATTATAATTTAGGAATTCATTTGCTTATCAACGATAAACAAATGAAATGAATGTGTAACAAAAGACTTGTCATATCGTAATGCTAGCATTCCAATCTTACGGAAAATATTGTTCTTATTATATATGATACCAAATAACGGGACGAACAAGTCGTGCGCCTGTTGGTAAGCGACATGCTTATCCATAGCAGTTGCAGTGCCACACAGAGCTTTAAAACACCAAGATCTGATGAGCATGGCCACTACGCCCGTCACTCTGAGACATAGGTTGATATGTCTCATGTGCCTGTAATTCCAGTAGCACCCTTCAAAACCGGAACGCAGTAATGCTCATATTACTGCTTGGCGGCAGAAATAGCTAAGGTGGCAGTACTTCCCTGGATAAACTCTTTCACAAGACGGTCTACTGCTACTAGACATGAATTGATTTAAGTTGAGCAATAAACATACCTAGTATAATTAGCACCCCCATAAACGATAGGCACCATTAAGTGTCACATAATCTTGGGACATTAAATTCTCAAATGCTAAATAAAAATAATAATCTGATTCTAACATGTCCAGACATTTTTCATCGTGTTTTGTACACTCCAATGCGCCACATGGTCCAAAAATATCAATAACAAATTGATATCTCTTCAATTCGATATTTAATATTCGAATGTATAGTTCACGTTGGCCTGGAGTACCACATTTTCGGACGAACTTGTTCTCAAGAAAACCTGCTCTACTAAAATTATAGAAGCAGAAAAATTAAACAATATTTTTTTCTTCTCTGTTAGTCGATGTCCTTCAGCGAACTTTTCCAGGTTCACGCTAGCTATTTTATCAACTGTGTAAATGTAATATTGCAAAGTCTCAGTAGCAGCCGCCTCCATTAGGAAGTCAATTTATTTTCCTTCAGTTTAGTTAAGACAGATCATACTATACAGATTCGTATTTTTTTATGGACTTTTGGTTTGGGGTAACTCAACTGTATGTGAAAAATTGTTAATAGCTCAAAAAAAATGTGGCCGGACAATGACTGGTATTTCACCAACTCAATGGTGTTCACCTTTGTGTAAAGATTTGGGAATATTACCCTTTTGTGTATATATATTTTTGAAGTTGCCTGGTTTGTTAAAAAAATCTAGATATCTTTAAAAAAAGAAGAAATATCCATATTAGACGTATAAGGGGTCCAAATAGACTGGTTTATAATAATGTACCTAGACTGTTCTACTCATTGACTTACAATTATATGGACGTCGGGTCCGCGCTAAAAAGTGTCCGCACTTGTAAGGCGCTAAAATCGTATACAGAGCGCGACACTCCGCTTTAGTCTTCATTTGTTCTACTGACAGCGCGATACTGCGATGACATTACAATTTAAATTTCGAATAGGTTGACTTGGGACATTTTTTTCGTGGTTTTTGTATTAGACCCGTCGTCCATTTATTTGTAAGTCAATGGTTCTACTATAAAATTCAATGCAATGGTATGTGTGTCCAAATATATAATGCTCTACCAAAAGACAATATAATGTTACCAAGTAGTTTGTTTCAAAATAGATTGAATGCATAGCTTAAACACAAACATGCACAGTAACCGATTTCTCGAATAAACATTGACATGTAAATTGCTACTGACATTATTTAATTGTTCGACTTTCATAATCACTAACACCCGTATTCTTAGTTGTTTACTCGAGATTTCCTCCACTCGACTCAACCTCAGCCAAGGTTATTGGTATTTTAAGTTGACATAAGCGTCCTCGACTTAAGGATTTTCCTCAGTGGAGTCGAGGAATATACTGTGAAACTTGAGGTACCTCGCGACCAACCTTAAGGCCTCCTCGACCGTAGAAAACGGTTGTTGTGACGCTATTTTTTACGTGTATTGAATTAAAATGTGTGATTTTGACGATTTCGAGGATTTCATGGATTACGTACATGACAATAGTTATGATTATCCGGCACGGCGGTATCTGAGAGACGCAGAAAATCCTTTAGAATTTTACAACCACGATCAATTCCAAAAAAGGTTTCGATTTAGAAAAGAAACAGTTGTTGATATTTTATTGCCTATTTGCAAATGGGTTTCCTGCTCCGAGAGTTGCGGCTGAGTTTAATTTATATTTAATTATTAACTCCTGCAGGCACACTTTCTCAATTTCGGTGAATATTTGTCTTCCGGACATTTTCTATTTTCAAAGTAGATAATATTAAGAGTAATGTTGTTCTATGAGCGTCGCTGTCGGCAACAAACTACTAAACAAAACAAGCGTCGGCGTCGGCCCAAAACCCGCTTGAACACATGGCATTTTGTTTTGGCAGGACGAAGTTATTGCCATGTCAAATTTTCAAACTTCTAAAATGCTAATTGCATAGATAATTATTTAAACAAAGATTCTAATGTACAATCGTAGGATTACTTCGAAATGAATGACTACCTGCTTAATTTAGTTTGTTTTTTTAAGTATAACTATTAAATTTCCATATTTATCAACAAGATTACCGATACATGTCAATAGAAATTTACTTTAAAATCGGGTTTTTTTTTTCGGTTTGGATTGAGTAGCAACACTAACCATAAATATTTTATCATTCGTATTTTTTCGGCTACATTCTGCCAACATAATAAAAATAAAATACTCGAGGTAATGACGTCATTCCTCGACTCAACTGGAGGAACTCCTTTTAATTGTCAAATGACGTTTAAGAATACCGACTTCGAGGAAGTGCTGAGGAATTCCTTAAGGACACCTCAGGTGAGGTTGAGTTTAAGGAAACCTTGAGGACACGTTTAAGAATACGGGTGTCAGTGTTGCAAAAAACTAAGAACTTTAAGGATGTTTTGTGCATGTCTAATGACATTATTTGTAATCTAATCAATTAATTCAATCACTATAGTATAATTTATTTTGCGTGCCAAATGTGGTAAAATAAGAGCTCTATCTCTGTACTGTGTTCCACCTGCCATATTTTACCTGTTATTTACCATATTTTAAGCAAATAAATTTTCATCTAATTCGTTCCAATTCCGAGACCATAGTCGTCATAGAAATCTAGAAAAGTCGGACCCACTTCGAATGTCGCTAGTCCAATTTGAATCCAAGACGGTGCGAATATCGCATGCACACCTAGAGATAAAATGATCCCTGTGACATTTCGGACCGTCATTTTTCGGATCTGGAACTGACACAAATAGGACGCTCTAAGGGATACTACCTTATTATCAGCTATGATGACATTTGGACTACAATACTTTACGGCTTTTTTATATGGCCGCAGAGCAAATGAGTGTAGTGTAAACGTGTTTTTTGTTTTGCTTAATCTTGATAAGTTATTCCGCAAAGTAAGAAAAGTTACCACAAAGAACAAAATTTTCGTACCTAAAAATAAGGTCGCAAAGAGCATGCAAAATAATTTATTTTGATCTAGAGTTCTATATACAGGGACGTAGAAACAGATTTTTGACTGATTTTAATCGGTAGACATAGTATTTAGCCTTAAGAGTGGTACAAATAATCAACTTAAAACGGAAAGGTGTATTTGCGATTGGAAGCGACCAGGCTTTAGGCTCGATTTCGTCGATTTTTTAAATTAATTACTTAGACTAGCGATTACTTCTTTAAAGAACATCCCGTTAAATTGCAAGGTAAATGAAGATTCAGCTAATTTACGTTTTTTTCGACCATGTGGTGTAGCTGCTAAGTTAGCATAATGAATATTAACGGCGCATATCGTCGACTACAAAAAAGCAGTACTTAGTCGATAGATACAAATTGAATATAATATTTGAAAACAATAATATTGCATTATATTCCTTTTTGTAAATTATAAACTATTGGCTATTATTAAACTTCACTATTACTAACAGTACTGTATAATATGCATGTGAACTATGTTAAACTTTTGGAAAAGTTTCAGTAGCAGTAGAGGTCCTTGTAAAAGAGTTCGCCCAGGGAAGTACTGCCACCTTATCTGTTTCTACCGCCAAGCATCAATATCAGCATTACTGTGTTCCAGTTTTGAAGGGTGCTGGTGAAATTGCAGGCACATGGGACTTGTCAATTTATGTCTTAGTGTGACTGACGCAGTTCCTTCGGTTATTTGCGGTAAAGCTCTGAGTGGCTCTGCAACTGCTATGGCGTGTAGCTTACCATCAGGTGTACGACTTGTTCAGACCGTCACTTGATATTATAAAAAAAGAATGCCAAAAAATTGAAATTAAAGTTTAAAAAAGCCTCGACACAAAACAGTAATCTGTAAGGTAAGGCATTAAATTTACTATCTGCAAGCTAACAACACGTGGAACCATGTTAATGAGCCCAATCTCGATAATTTTGTACGTAGTTGAGAAGTTATGTATGCAGACTATCCTGGTAATTGCATTAAATCAAGGCTACCATATTATTGGATTTCCATAATATACCAAATTTCAAGTCAATCTGACAAGTGAAAACAAAATAAATATTCGTTTTACGATTGAGACATAACCTTATTTGGTAAAACACAGGTAAAGATCATCTCGATTCGATTAGTTTTCAAATTAAAAACAAACCGCTTAGAGATTAGTTTATCCATTTGGTAGCTACGATGTCACAGAAAGACTCATAAGCACACAACACAAAATTCTGAAAAAGTTGCTTATTAGACATTTTCGTTTATGGATTATATCATCCGATTTCAAAGTGCCCAAAATGCAGTAATATATTTGTACACACTTCTTTTATACTTGTGTGTGTTATCGTTGAGAAAAGCGCAAAATGCGCAAATTTCATTTGTATCTGCACTCTCACTAGGGTAATGAAAACTGTAGTGGCCATGCCATTTAAAAAATTCGTAATACTTATTTTTGTCATGGATAGTATCATTCATTATACTTGCCATTTTTTCTGGTTCTATAACATTTGCATCTAAATACATCCCTTTAGGCATAAATCTAAAAAGAAAAACAAAGATATAAACAAAATATTGGAAAAGTTTTAACACTTCACTAACTCAAGAATAAAAACAAAAACAATCTAAAATTCATGTCTACCATGATCAATATACTGAGTTTCCAAATGATATGTACGTTTGTAATTAAGCTGTCACTGCCAATACGTAATGGTACCTACCTGTTATAATTGGCACCTCTATAAACAATGGATGTTGCTTAATTATGTGTAGCTAGGCTATCCAGACAAAAATAATTTAGCATGCAGCTCAGACACACAGTTCAGCTTCACAAATAATTATTCCAAATTTTTTTACGATACAAAGTGACGGGACCGCAAGTCGTGTGCCGGGTGGTAAGCGACACGCCGGTCCATGTCAGTTGCACAGTGCCACTCAGAGCTTTAAATCCTAAAGATCTGAGGGACACTGCCACCGCGCTTGTCACCATGAGGCATAAGTTAACACATCCCACATGCCTGTAATTTAACTAACACCCTTATACCCTTCAAAACCGAAACGCTGTGATGCTGATATTACTGCTTGGCGGCACAAATAGGTAAGGTGATAGTACTTTCCTGGATAAACTCTTTCATAAGACGCTCTTCCGCTACTAGATACGAATTGATATAAGTTGAGAAATAAACATACCTAGTATAATTAGCACCCCCATAAACGATAGGCACCGTTAAGTGTTTGGCAGCTGCCAAAAGTTTTTCAGTTACATAATCTTGGGACATTGAATTCTCAAATGCCAAATAAAAATAATAGTCTGATTCTAACATGTCCAGACATTTTTTATCGTGTTTTGTACACTCCAATTCCCCACATGGTCCAAAAATATCAATATTAAATTCATATTTCTTCAATTCGTTATTTAATTTTCGAATGTATACTTCACGTTGGCCTGGAGTATCACATTTTGTCACGAACCAGGCGGCAGCTTTGCGTTTATTTTGCAGTTTTCTTTTAATTTTATTGCCAATTGATTTCATATCGTTAAAATCCATCCAATGCATTTCTTTCTTAGGTCCAATTACATCACCATTCTCGTTTCTGATTAATATATATTTTAAAGTAGCATCTGAATCAAGTCTATAAGTCCAAGTGAAATTGAAAAACCCGTTATAATGTGAAGGTACTGGAAACATGGCCGGAGGTTCATAGCTCATAAAAATATATTTCTGTTTGTCTGATCGGGTGGGGGGTTTAGTTGTGTCTAATAGATTAAAAGTCATTGTATTGAACAATACTACGTCAAAGTCATTTATATTTTTGAGATATGATTTGTTACTGGTTGAGAAGCAATTTTGAAAACTGCAATTGTGCTTAATAAAATATTGTTGTCCATTTTCCGGGTCCGAATATGGACATAGATGTGGACTACCCCATATGAGAATATAAATTAAGGAGTTATTAATTTCCTTTTCTGCGATGTGCAGAGGTGTACACAAAACAATGAGCATTGTAACCAATTTCACATTTTGTCTATTTCTATCTGACTTTTCGACCATTTTGAATGAATTTTTTTTATTTATCAAAACTGTTAAAATTTATGGATTGTTTTAAAAGCACGTTATCAAATACAGTTAAATGTCAATTAAAATTAGTTCACAAAGGAATATTCGTTATTGTTTTGGTGATAATTTAGGTTAGCTAAATATTTTTCGGAGACAATAGATGATCGTAAAAAGCAAATGAGCGGTTTTAAGTGAATATAATAGAATAAACAAATTGTAAAAATACTGGTGACACAGCAATTTCCAAAGGTGACATTTGAAAATATTGTCAAAACAACCAACGATGTAGTGCCCAACATTGACGCTGTAGTGCGCAAGTTAGAATGATAATCCAATATTTCACATTATATAAAGTTTTGCTTTTTCTGTTGGAGTCTGTATCTGCATCTCATTACTCTGACAATGTTATATATTTCGTATGTATTATTAAATGAATATGGATGTTTATATAGATATAGTTAGTCATGAGTAATGTATCATATGTTGTTACTTTGCCGGTGAAACTATGTGCATAATGTGAAAAGTTTACGTCTCAAGGTGACGGGCGTAGTGACAGCGTGTCTTTTAGATCTTTGCGATTTAAAGCTTTAAGTGGCACTGCTACTGTTATGGACAGGCGTGTCGCTTATCACCAGGCTCTCGAATGTTTCATCCCGTCACATGATATCACAAATAAAATAGTTATTTAAAAAATTTGAATTTAACTGTTTGTCATTTTAGCTTGTCATATCATTACACATTAATACCTGAAGGTATTAAGACCGCTGTTTATATTGTTATGCATGCAGAAAACTTTAAATGACTAAATCTTCGTTCAAAGCATTCTATTAACATTTCATTGCGTCGTATATTGCACACTGAAAAACCTTAACATCTATCATCTCCTGTTTAAGAGCTAGGCTCTTGTCAGTGTAGCGTCCTCCACTCCTAGCAAGGTTCATAGTCAACTGGTTCCTTGATTTGTTTATAGCTGCTCACATTGATATTCTTCTTTAAATAAAGACAAATGTGTACAATACGCTATTCTTAGTTTTCCTCTCTTTTTTTCTCCTTCTATCTTCCCCTCAATTATCACTATCATAAATTCGTCATTCATTACGTAACAAGGTCCAAATATTTTCCCCTTAATATAATTACATCATTACATTATCATCTCTAAATGTTCGACTAATATACACGGCCAATGTTATTTGAATCATAATAATAAAACCAAAACCTGTTTAAGTATGTGTAAACATTTCTGGTATATGAATGTTTCTTATCATTGAGAAAAGCACAAAATGCACAAATTTCGTCTGTGTCCGCACTGTCATTCGTGGCGTGAATAGTATAATGATTATGCCATTTGAAATAATCATAATATTTCTCTTTATTAATTATGACATCATTCATTATTGCAGCCAACGTCACATATCCTAAAGAATAAGCGTCTAAATACGATCCAGGAGGAAGAAATCTGAAAAAAATATGACTTCTTATTGGAACCAAATTCAAAATAATCCGTTTGACGAGAGACTGTACTATTTATTAATATCATGCCAACTATTATTAAGCGTACTGTACTGTAAGAATTATTCAGTAGTCCTATCCCAAGATTTTCATGGTAACTAAACGCATTCACCAACCCTAGTATATCACAATCTCAATTTTTTTCTTTCTACCTACCTGCTTTACATCGACCTCTTAGGATTTTGCTTTTGCTATGAGTTTTGTTATATATGAAATTTAAAATCGAATGTTAGTTTTTTTTTCAAACGAAGTAACGTTGGGGCTCTTTACAGGTGCCATACTCGCGACTGGTTGACATGGTATTGTCGTCAAAAAGTTACATCTAATACTAATACAAGCGATCTTATTCTAAACTAAATTATAAGTATAATGTATGGCAAACCATTGACTTACAATTATATGGACGTCGGGTCCACGCTAAAAAGTGTCCGAACTTATAGGGCGTTAAAATCGTATACAGAGCGTCATTCACGCTATAGTCTTCGTTTGTTCGACTGATAGCGAAGCAAGCAAAATTAGACAGTACTGCGATGACATTACAATTTAAATTCAACGTTTTAGCTTTTTCATATTGCTTGACATGTCACTACGTTTAAATAGGACTTGGGGCATTTTTTTCGTAGTTTTTGTATTAGACCCGTTGTCCATTTATTTGTAAGTCAATGGTAAAAACGATAAAAGCGGCATAGA
This sequence comes from Hyposmocoma kahamanoa, assembly GCF_003589595.1. NCBI lineage: Eukaryota > Metazoa > Arthropoda > Insecta > Lepidoptera > Cosmopterigidae > Hyposmocoma > Hyposmocoma kahamanoa. The sequence continues at coordinate 187,245 of NW_020655294.1, forward strand.
ATGGAATTGATGTATGTGTGTGAAGAAAACAGTGTGATATAACTGCATAACGAAGAAGGTTCACAACCTTTCAAAAACTACCCCCATCCGCACCAACCGAACCAACGTGGCGAAGTATAACTAAAACCTCAGTCGGGACATAAAAACTGCTACCAATATTCATTGCCAAGATATTGCATCCTGATAAAATAGAATGTAGATTCCGATGTTTATCACAGTAATGTTAAAACATTATTTTTTCCCGTTAAAGCGAATATGTTAATTCCCATTTTTATAACTAGCCACGTTTTGGGTTTCAATGTAGTCTAATTGCAAATATACTTTCTTTTGAGAACCTAAACTCAAAATCAGGTTACCTAGTATAATCCACACCACTATAAACAATCGGTACTGCATATTGTTTTGTAGCTATTAATAGCTTTTCCGTTATATAATCTTCACACATCGAATTTTCAAACGACAAATAAAAGTAATAATCTGATTCTATTAGCTCAAAACATTTTTCTCTTTCTGTTCTACTACACTCAAGGTTTCCATATCCGCATGATCCATAAATATCAATATGAAGGCTATACTTTTCTAATTCTTCATTAAGGTCTTTAACAAATTCCTCACGTTTGCTTGGTGTGCCACAATGGGACACGAACCACGCAGCAGTTTTGTTTTTAGTTTTTAATTTACGTTTGATTTCGTCACTTATAGGTTTCATACTTTTCCAATCCAGCCACTTAATGTTCTTATCAGGCCCTATTATTTTCCCTTCTTTATTTCTTATAACATAAAATTTCCAAGTAGTATCCGAGTCAAGTTTGTATGTCCAAGTCAAATTGAAAAAACCGTTGTAGCGTTTAGGTACAGGGTACATAGCTGGAGACTCGTCACTCATGAAGATGTATTTTTGCTCTTCCGATCGATCGGATGGCAGAATGAGACCAGAATCAAGAGTCATGGAATTAAACAATATAACATCATAATCCCTAACATCCTCAAAATATGATACGTTACTTGTTATGAAACAATTTTGAAGCCTACAATTTTTGTTGATGAAATAAATTTGCCCTTGTTCATCATCCAATACAGGCATCAGATTTGCTTGGGACCAAATTAGTATATAAATTAATGGATTATCTGTTTTATTTCCTAATACCACAAAAACCATTTGCAATATTATGATTAGCATTAAGTTTTTCATTTTTGTTGTTTGTTAAATTAATATTTTTTCGTCTTTTCTTTGGAAGCATGTAACCAAAACTAAAAAATTTTGAAATGAACCAGTTTTGGCAGATAATAATGTCTATTGTTTATCAAGTTCAAGTATAATTACAATGACAATGAGGTAGACAAATGTAGATTTATGTGACTAATTAATAATTTATTTTATGAGAAACGTTCTTGTATGCGACGGCTAGCGCTTTAAACTGTAACATAATTTGCAGCACAACAATCTGTGAGTGGTTGTTTGTCTTTTGGTGTCGACTAACGGACCAACCCCGACGCCAACACTGTATGATAACTGTTTGTTTTGTAAGTAATAAATAAGTCGATTGTTATTATGTCGAGTATTACTTCTACTTAAAGTGCCTTACGTAAGGCACTATCGTCGAACTTATCACCACTTTACATCAGTGAGTTGGAGGTCAAATGCACACAATTTTTATAAAAAAATCAATAGGAATTGCTACTTTCTGCTGTGTTAAATTTGATTACCAATAAGCACGTCAGGATTATAATTTTGGATGTTTTTTAGAAAAACACACAAAAATATAACATGCATTTTATTATAACAACTTATTTCACAGTTATTCGGTTATCATGTCTTCGGTCTTCCCAGGTGAGGAGGATGTGCTAGATAATAATATAACCAAAAATTATTAATGCTTGTGTAGATACTTCTAGTATACGAATGTCTTTTATCATTGAGAAAAGCGCAAAATGCACATATTTCGTCTGTGTGAGCACTCTCGTTTGTGGCGTGGATACTGTAATGATTGTGCCATTTGAAGAAATCATAGTATTTCTCTTTGTTAATAATGGTATCATTCATTACTGACGCCAAACCTCCGTGACCTAAAGAATTTGCGTCCAAGTATGAGCCAGGTGGTAAAAATCTGCAAAAAATATTGGTTTCTAATATTAAACGCCTTCGAAAAAACTCAGCGAAAACAAAATCTATTTCAATAGAAATTATTCGTCGAAACCACAAAATATGTTGATATATTTACAGTGCACATTAATAAGAGTTTTATATAAAATATTAAAAAAAAATTTTAGGATGTAAATTACGTATATTTATTTTGCTTACTTAAAAACACAGTCAACCATGACCATAGGGCCTTTAAGGGGCCTGAAGTGTTGGTTTGTTTGAAAAAACAAATATGCTCGAATTAGATCCTGAAAGATAGTTTCATTTTAAGGGTGTAATAATCGCAAAAACCTGAGCTCTCCATATGTGCTTTATAATTTGAACAAAAGAACATATTAAAGGAAATTATTTTGCCTATGCTACTAAAGGGCCTGTTGTTAGTCAACATGAAACTACAAAATTTCCACAAATTTTAAACTAATTACTGTCAACAAATCATATATATAATACATAAAATTTCTACACCAAGCATTATTTTCTTTCATTAAGGTCTCCAGTCACAATTCTATCCAGTAATACATTGTATTTACCTGCTATAATCTGCGCCACCATTAACAATCGGTACAGCATAGTGTTTTGTAGCTGTTAATATTTTTTCTGTCACGTAATCGTCGCACATTGAATTCTCTAATGACAAATAAAAGTAATAATCTGGTTCTATGCGTGAGTAACATTTGTCTCCTTGGAATCTGTTACACAACGTATCTTCTCCACACCGTCCAAAGATATCAACGTGTAGATTATATTTTCCTAATTCATTGTTAAGATTCTCAACAAGTTCCTCGCGTTTACTCGGTGATTCACAGTGAGACACAAACCAAGCGGCTGCTTTATTTTTATTTTGCAATTTACTCTTAATTTCGTCACTTATTGGCTTCATATCTTTTGGATTTATCCATTTCAAGTTCTTCTTTGTAGGTGCTATAACATCTCCGTCTTTATTTCGTACCACGTAAAACTTCCAAGTCGCATCTGAGTCCAGTTTATACGTCCAAGTCAAATTAAAAAACCCATCGTAACGTTTGGGTGTCGGGTACATGGCTGGAGATTCATCGCTCATAAAAACGTATTTTTGCTCTTCAGTTCGTACAGACGGTAGAGTAAGATTATAATCTAGAGTCATTGAATTAAATAATATAACATCAAAGTCCCTTACATCACTAAAAAATGAATCGTTACTGGTTACAAAGCAATTTTGAAATGTGCAGTTTCTGTTAATAAAATAAAGCAACCCTTGTTCACGATCTAATGCAGGCGTTAAATATGACTCAGACCAAGTAAGTATATATATTAAAGATTTATTTTTATAATTTTTTACGTCGTCAAACAAAGCATGTAAAAATATTATCAATATAATTTTCTTCATCATTTTTTACGTATTTTTTCTTTTTAACTAATTTTGTTTCTTCAACACAAGCAGTAACTGTATCTTTGCGTGTATTATTTGCACGTTTTCAAAACAAATACATTTCGTCTAATTCGGTTCATTAAGTAAAGAATTTTATATATTGTTAATTGAGTTGACAGTTTCCATTTGATTTGGGTATTACAATGGGCCAAAAACAAACGAAAATTTGGAAATGAATGCTACCTGTGCGAATGATTTCGTTCACGTTAATCTTTGTCTTTATTTTTATCGATTTATGGAGAAATTTTTTTGTTACGATTAGGATACTCCTTCTAATTTTTTGGCGTAAGAAGATGAATACCTTATTCATTACAAAGTTTCGCTTGCTCAGCTTCTCGCTGTATGCTTAGTTCAAAATTATAGTATTATCTAATACTGCGTTATTGTATAAAAGCAGCGATAACAAAAACAAAAGTTAGAATACTGTCGGCAAACTGTATGTACGTACTGAAGTTAACACTTGTTAATAGGATCCAAGACGTAATCAATTTCAAGTTGATATTTATGACGTCATTTGTTTTTTATCTTTCGAACCGACGTTAATTTTGTAATAGCGTGCACATGCACTGTTTTAAGCGGCTCAGTAGATAACTAAAATTTAGACTTTAGTTATCTGACACACGTGATCGCCTACATCAGCCTATTGTCGAATAGTCTACCAAATGCCTTTCACAGGAAGAGGCTTAACCGTAGCTGTCATTACGGCAGGCGAGTGGGTGGAAATAGTTAATCGCTGCTGCAAGAAACCAGAATATGAATTATTTTCGCGCTTTTTTAATACTCCAAGACAATGGGGGTAGTTCATTTATATCCTATAACGACATGTCAAGAATGGTCAACAAATTAAAAACGGATTTTGATTTATAGTAAAAATAAAAATGTTTATTTATTTCACCTTAGGCATAATTTACAAGACTAGGTTCGAAACTCCTTTTGAATAAATATAATATTTTCACTCGTAATCCCACTTTTTCTCGTTACAACACAGGAATGACCAATACATTTGATTTTATTTAACATTGGTTTAATATACATACATACATACACTTCATGCCTTTTTCCCATTGGGGTAGGCAGAGACAACAGTCTTCCACTTGCTACGGTCCTGACACACAATACATCTTTCTCTTCATCAACATGCATCAGTGCTTTCAAACACGCACGTCATTTAAGGGCCACTCTAGACAGTTCTCTTGTAAGTTCGTTAAAATTAGATGATATTATAGTTACAATGAAAGGTGGTATATGACTAAGAGAGTGTTTATATGTAGGAGTTGACTATTAAAGTAAAAATGTACAGTCATTGGTCAACAGTTGCGTCTACGGGCTGTGCACGGAGTGTGCGAGTACATTTTAAAAACAGATTCAGTTTTGCCATAGTTATATATAAATAATTGTAACTTTTTTTCTAATATTATGTGACGGGACGAACAAGTCGTGCGCCTGATGGTAAGCGCTACGCCTGTCAGTTTCAGTGTACTCAGAGCCTTAAATCGGGGTTAGTTGTAACATGTTACAACTTGCCCCCATATTATAGTACGTTACTGTTATTATTTATAATACAAATTACCTACCTTGTTTTGTTTTAGAATTAGAGAGTATAAAAGAAAGTCAGAGCGGGCAACACAAAGCCAGGAGATACATGAGTTAGCTGCAGCTGAAGTTTTAGAAAACAACTGTAGTATTCGGAAGGCGAGTAAGAATTTCGGTCTATGTCACGTATCTTTATACAGATATATTAAGAAAACGAAGAATAATGAAAATCCAAAAGTTGGCTATGTCAAGCCAACACAAGAAAGAAGAAAAAATGTACAATATAGATATATATCCTTAAGTGCGCTGAAATATATTTTGGATTACTTCCTATGGAAGTAAGAAAACTAGATTACCAATGTGCTATGCAACTTGCTGCTAATAATATTCCTCTTTCTTGGCATCAAAATAAGATTGCTGGTTCCAAAATTTTATGCGCAGAAATTCTCATTTGTCTTTAAGGACTCCAGAAGAAGCGATGTCATTGAGCCGAGCAACATCTTTTAATAAAACTAATGTCAATGTTTTCTTTGAAACATATCAACACCTTCTCAAAAAATACGAATTTAGTGCTTCTCGAATATGGAACATTGATGAAACCGCGGTCACGACCGTTCAAAAACCAAAGAAAATAGTAACTGATAGTGGTCAAAAGCAAGTTGGCGCCATTACATCAACCGAGAGAGGAACACTTGTAACACTTGCCTGTGCTGCTAACGCTGCGGGTAATTTTATTCAACCGATGTTCATTTTCCCAAGGCTCAAATACTGAAATGTTCATTCGCGGTGGGCCTCCAGAATTGGATGTCAGCACCATAGAAATTATACATCATATCGATATTGCGAAAGACCCAACTCCGATTTGCTTTGGTTTACAAAACCAATTTTCCCCATCGAAGATTAGACCATTACCGAAGGCACCACCACGAAAAATAAATACAATAAGCAGACGCAAAAGAAAATTTGCTGTTTTGACAGACACTCATAAAAAAGAAGCTTTGAGAATGGAATATGAATAACAGATGAAGAAAATGCAAAAAATGATAATAAAAACAAGGGAAAGGTAAAGTAAAAGGGAAAAAGAAAGGCAAATTTAAAAAATCAACAAAATACATAGATGGAATAAAAAGAGTTAAAAAAGGATTTTAAGTGCTATTGTCTAGTTTGCAGCGAGGCTTATAGTCATTCAAAAGGTGATTGGGTAGAATGTATTGTATGTAGAATGTGGGCACATGTAGGATGTATCACAGGACAGACTATTTCTTTTATTTGTATTAATTGCAACTCAGATGAAGACTGAATTCATTAATAAAGAAACTTATCGAAAAGTTGATTACTGTACGATGTAAGGTAGAAGTAAGAGATAATTACGAGACTTAATTTTGAGGCTTATAATTTAACTTAGTGTAATTTTAAAGTGCCATGTTGATTTATAAGTTCCTACCTATAGTAGAATGTAAGGTGCAAAATAAGATAAATAGTTAAAATCTGAAATCTTTAATTTGTTGATTGTAAAAAAGTATATTACTGTTAATTGTATGATAAATAATACATATTATATAAATACCTAGTTACTTTTTGTTGAAAATAAAGCCAAATGATGGAAGGTGTGAAAAAAATGATTGACGTTTACATTCTCGTTTTTTAATACCGTTACTACTTAGCCCAATAGATATTACAATAAACCCCAAGCACGGGGTAAGTTGTAGCACCGCTCTTTTTTTAAATAAAACTTTATTATATATAGATATTTTTTCAATTCAAGTTAATAGAAGAATGGTTAATGGATCAATCAATGTTTAGTTGGTGGTAATTTATCTCAAGATATATATATATTTATATGTAAATTGTTACAACAAGCCCCTTGCTATGCTGAGAACTAAGCTAACCGAGCTAACTAAACTAATTCGACGATCCCACTAGCTATGTAAAATATTACGCTCTTCACCCCCTCATTCATCCATAGTCACTAGTTATTACGTATTTTCTTAGCTTAGCTTTGCATGCAACTACGTGAGTTAAGCTAGCTAAGTTAGCTTCGTTCGCGGTGTGCCCCGCGCTTAATTCACTATTTAAAACCCTAGTGTTTTTATGAATAATACAACCAAAATATATTTAAGTGTGTATACACACTTCTAGTATATGAATGTTTTTTGTCATTGAGATAAGCGCAAAATGCACAAATTTCGTCGCTGTCTGCACTTTCATTCGCGGCGTGGATAATGTAATGATTATGCCATTTGAAATAATCATAGTATTTCTCTTTATTAACAATAGTATCGTTCATTATTGCCGCCAAAGCTCCATGTCCCAAAGTACTAGCATCTAAATAGGATCCAGGAGGCAAAAACCTGAAAAAATATTAAAATAAAAAATATGGAATAAATAAAAATTAAATATCGCAACATTTTTTTACGATACGTGAGAACGAACAATCAAATCTGAGGGGCACTGCCAAAGCGCCTGTCAACCTGAAAGTCCTATTTGCCTGTAATTTCATCAGCACCCTAATCATTTAAGGTAACAACACTTCTACTAAAATGGGAGTTTGAAAATAGAATGAATTTACCTGCTATAATCCGCACCACCGTAAACAATCGGTACTGCATAATGTTTTGTAGCTATTACTATCTTTTCAGTTACATAATCGTCGCTCATTGAATTCTCAAAAGCCAAATAGAAATAATAATCTGTTTCTATTGGTGCAAAACATTCGTCTCCTTTTGTTCTGCTACACTCTAAAGTCCCACACGATCCGTAAATGTCAATATTAAGATTGTACTTTCCTAATTCTTCATTAAGACTCTTTCCAAATTCATCACGTTTGCTTGGTGTTCCACAGTGCGATACAAACCATGCAGCAGCTTTGTTTTTATTTAATAATTTACGTTTGATTTCATCGCTCGTTGGTTTCATATCTTTTGAATCTATCCACTTAACACCCCTATTAGGTCCTATTATTCTTCCTTCCTTATTTCTTATTACATAAAATTTCCAAGTGGCGTCCGAGTCCAGTCTATATGTAAAAGTCAAATTAAAAAACCCATTATAACGTTTAGGTGTGGGATATAAAGCCGGGGACTCGTCACTCAGAAAAACATACTTTTGGTTTTCCGTTCGGGCTGATGGTAGTGTGAGATTGTGATCAAGAGTCATTGTGTTAAACAATATTACGTCATAGTCCCTTACATCACTAAAATATGATACGTTACTGGTTAAGAAACAATTTTGAAACCTACATTTTCTGTTTATGAAATAAAGTTGTCCCTGTCTGTTACTCAGTTCTGGAGTAAGGTTTGCTTCAGACCATATAAGTATGTAAATCAAAGAATCATCTTTTATATTTCCTATAACATGAATCATTAAATTTAATTTTACAATTAGCATAATTTTGTTCATATTATCTACGCTTCCTTCTTTGGTTTATTTCTTAGTAGAAAAATTTATCTTTTTTATGAATGTGTCAATACTGTGGTTCCTAATTTTAGTCAAACTATCAATTTGTAAGAATATCAATTTAAGCAAATAGTTTTGGTCAATATCCATTGTTTATTCAAAATATTATTCATATGAATTCAAAATACAATAAAATGTCACTAAAATTGAACATACCTTTTACTTATTTTGTTCGTGAAGTACGTTGGTCAAGTAAGTTCTTTATTTCATTAGTGGCTGTAACAAACTGATTTGATAATAGGTCATCACTTTTTGGTTGTATTTTAGAGTAAATTTAATTGTTACTTAAGGCTACTCCAGTCAATGTTATTGCTGGCATCTTCATTACTCTAAACAATAGTATAGTTACCCGAGACCTCAAGGCGGCTCCCGACTGAGACAAGCGGTTCCAACAGAAAACCAGCGTTACAGCAGGCGAGCTGTGACATATGCTGAATTGGATCCAATTCAGCTTTTAGCCGCTCACGCGATGCGCTCCTCCTACCGCAAAATGGCGGTTATTTGGTTTCGCAAATTAGAAAAGAATTTAGTTTAAATACAAGTTTTTATAAATAAAAATTATTATTCTGCATTTCTAAATAAATACCCTCCGTACTACCAACAAAAACAACTCAAATAAAATGCAGTAATACACCGCGAATCCTGCACTTAAAAAGCACTAATGAAATTTTTGGTGTACTTGGATAAATATGATAATATTCCGTTTGAGTGGTTCTAACGTTTACAATGAAATTACTCCTTAAATTATAGTGTATAAACATTTATATTCAGGGTAAACTTAAAAAACGCTACTTACGGTATGTTTTCAATAAATAAACACCGAAATCACCAGCCCAAACAATAACACACACGATTGTCGTGACGTATTTTTGAAGTTGTTTATTTCTTTTAAATGACAGACCCAGGCATTAAAAACTTTATGGTTTGCTAGAGTAGTTACCGAAATAGCAATTAATATTAGTTCTTTTACCTGTTGTAACTTCGATATCCGGATAAATCGGTATAAAATCATCACCGGCACCTCTAGGTCTATGCGTCTACGGCTGCATAATTTTCAATCAAAATTAAAATTAAAATTGCAATCATACATTTTTTTGTTATGTTTTGGTAATAAGCTGATTAAACGTTTCTTTCTTTCTTTCAGTGTTTCAGAATTTACCGATCACCAAAAGGTAGTACTAGCGCACTAAGGACAGATACTCGTCTGTGGTAACGCAGATGCATCTGTAGCGGTGCATGGATCAATCCTCATCGAAAAGTAGGCGCGTTTAGTGTGGTGCTATGTTTTGACCTTCTGTTTTTGGTTAATTATTAATAAAAAAGGGCGGGTCGGTGTGCGGCTGTTGATGTTAAGCTGCGGAAGTTAATGGGCCGTTCATAAGAACCGGAAATAGGCCCGTTTCGGATCCGCGACTTCCGCAAAGGACGAGTTAAGAATATTCTATTATGATTAGCTCCAAGGCCTGGAAATTTTATGATAAAAACAAAATAGTATTTTAAATTATTGTTAATTATCATCGATAATATTGAATTTGATTATAGATAAAACAGTTACAATTTCCATTAAAATTTAGGAGCTCGTTGTTGTACAAATATTTGTTATAGAATGAAGGATGTAAATGAATTGAACTTACCTGCCATATATATGTCCGTAAACAATTGGCACTGCAATGTTTTGTAGCCATTTACTACCTTTTCCGTTACACAGAAGGAAGATGTAAGCAGCTGCAGTATGGCGACCAGAACTTTCAACTTGAATGTGATGGGGAACCGAGAGCTTTTCTTTTGTTCTTTTGTCCTTAGGGTTCACAAGAACCCTAAGGACCAAGAGTTGGCAAACAAACTACTACAAGTTTTAGTAGGAGTAGAGCTCTTTGTGAAAAAGTTTATCCACCTTATCTAATTCTGTCGCCATGTAGTAATGTGAGCATTACTGTGTTCGGGTTTTGAAGGGTAAGGGTGCTGGTGAAATTACAGTGACATGGGCACTTCTGTCTCAATGGCAGCACTCCTCAGGTCTTTGCGATTAAAACTCTTAAGTGGCACTGCAACTGTTTTGTTGGTTGTGGACTTGTTCGTCGTTCAAAATTCCTCATTTACAATATTAGTATAAACATATTTACATTAAGGTGAACCTTTCCCCAAGTTTCCATCCACATTCGCAACGATGGCGAAATAATTGTTGATAGAATTATTGATAGTTCGTCAGTGTTTTCAAAAGTCATCATTTAAATTTGAATGGGGATGCATGGCGTATCATCCCTTTTCTGTATGTTTGGCGTACCCTAGACCAGCAATCGGCGAGTATCTTACGCCAGTTGGCACATTATTACATTGTAAGCTATCGGTACGATAAGGAGAAGAAGACAAATTTGAATAAAATAATTTAATTGTTTTTACAAATTTTACTAGCTTTACCGTGTGTACCGAGTCAGCGTTTCTCTTAAGCCCAAACGCACTTCTTAGAGGATCAGTGTCTAGCAGTTGGATGTATGGATTGATGATGATGATGTTGTATCGAAATAATAACTGTTATTATGATAACAAATGTTTTATGCATAATAAAACCGGATCAACGGAAACAAGGTTTTAGTCGAGTAATATAGAAGAATTTACTTTAAATTCCTTTTGTTAATTCAACTGACCTTTCACTTTGATCGTTGACCGTAAAGAACCGAGTCGAATTTAAACCTTAAGCGCAAAGGAAGACGTACCATTGTTTTCATAGTTTGGCGAACCAAATTATGTGGTCGACTTGGTTTCATAGTAGCTTCTTCAATGAATCTAGTTATATCAAGATTTTTACTAAGTTAATAACGTTCTTTTTGAATTTAAAGTTTGTGATATTGAATAACGGGAAGTATAAGTCGTGCATCTGGTGGTGAGTGCATTGCCACTCCGAGCTTTAAATCGCAAACATCACTGGTATTGCGCCAGTCACCCTGAGACATAAGTTCCATGAGCCTGTAATTTCACTTATATCCTTACCCTCCTAACCCAGAGCACTGTAATGCTCACATTACTGCTTGGTGGCAGAAATAGGTATGGTGGCCGATATCCCTAGTTAACTCTTTCACAAAGAGTTCTGCTGCTACTGAAGTAGAAAAATATCAACATTCATACAGAAGTTATAAAAAAAATGAAAGAATATTTCTATAAAATTTATGTAATTTTTCACTTAGTTATCCAAAACCCAGTAATATGTGTATATACGCTTCTTTTGTATAGGTACATATTATGTCTATAGTCATTTAAGTAAGCACAGAATGAACAGATTTCATCAGTGTCAGGACTTTCATAAGGGTCATGGTAATTGTAATATTTGCGCCATCTGAAAAAATCGTAGTATTTCTCCCTATTATTAACAGTGTCGTTAATTATTTTTGCCAGTTCGTCCGGTTTAAGAATATCGGCATCTAAATATGCTCCATTTGGCAAGAACCTGGAATCAAATTTAACACTTCAAAAATTTCGTTTTTCGCTTCATTTTTCATCATCAATGATGTCTGATGTCCACGATGTCTGATATCTTTTAGTACACAGTAATGTATTAGGCATAAAAATACAACAATAACTTAATAACTAAACCTAAGGCTGCTAACACAAGGACTTCACGCATTAAGTGCATGCAGTCAACGTGTGAAAGCGTTATCAACTTCATGCAGCTTCATCAACTTCAAGTGATTACGACTTCAGGTATTAATTGCAAACGTGCAATCAGTTTGAATAAAATTTTGTCTAATATTTGGTACATGGCAGCTCTTGGGGTGAGTGAACTGTCTCAAACCGGTTTTATTTGATGGCTAATTTAATCGGGATGAATGTTAGTGTTCCATTGAACATCTGTTCAAGTGTCATCAGAAGCTCTTTTCCCATTTAGTAAAGATTTATTTAGAATTTAGAAGTTTTATTTCCACTTATTTAATCGATTTGAAATTTATTATGTTATGAAAATCCGATGACATTGCATTAATATTACAGAATTATGGTATTTGGGCTGTTTAAATTGGCCTCTACAAGTTGTTAGCCTATTAGTGTATAGTGTTTTTATTGTCTTTTTGGAGTACAGTGTTTTGCATTGGGGTTTTTTGAATTTTAATTTAAGTATTGCGTATTGTACAAGTTTTAAGCGTACCTCGAATAATTAGCACCTCCGTAAACTATCGGCACTGCGTAGTTATTTATAGCCATTAATAACTTTTCAGTAACGTAATCTTCGAACATAGAATTTTCAAACGCCAAATAAAAATAATAATCTGATTCTATCATTTTAGGGCATTTTTTATCTTGATGTAAGCATTTGAGACTTGCACAATGACCATAGAGGTCAATTTTTAAGTCATACTTTAGCAATTCGTCGTTCAACTTGGTGACGTAAATTTCACGCTTATTCGGTGTTTCACAGTGTGACACAAACCATGCTCCAGCTTTAGTCTTGGTTCGTAATTTAATTTTGATTTCTTCATCCGTTGGTTCCATATCGTTTACATCTATCCAATGCATGTTTACTTTTGGTCCTATAACTTCACCTCTTTTGTTTTTTATAATTATGTATCGGAAAAAAATATCCGAATGCAATTTATACGTCCAAGTCAAATTAAAGAAACCATTATAATGTGATGGTATTGGATAGATAGACTGAGGTTCGTCACACACAAAAATATATAACTGATTTTCCGATCGAGCACTTGGTGGCGTTAAATTCCAGTCTTTAAGGGTAATGACATTGAACAATATGACATCAAATTTTTTTATATCACTGAAATATGATCTGTTGACAGTTAAAAAACAATTTTGATAACGGCATTTGTTTTTGATAAAATAATCTTGTCCTTTTTCCTGGCCAAGACGAGCCGTTTGATTGATCTTGGCGTTTGAATACACTAGTATATAAATTAAAGAATCTTTAGTTTTAATGCCATCACAACTTAAGAAAGTTAGTATGAAAATTATAATTTTTTCCAAATGTCCATTATTAATTATTACTTTCATAATTTATCTATGAACGAAATTTATTTTCGAACGGTATATTTGTCACAGGCTCAACAACCCAAAAACTGTTTATAAAAACGAAATTGATTAATTAGGTGAATCTCAAGAGAATGTTATTCATAGTTTTAATAATGAAGGTTCCACTAATTTGACAATGGTCTTTGTAGTGTTTGGACATTACAAAAACAGGAAAACAAAAAAAAAAACAATAATTAAGTATATTACATCAAACAATAGAAGTTAGTTCGATTTATTTTACATCAAAAAATGTATTTAGATGTATTCGAAATGGAAAAATAAAAAATGACCTTCATAGAAGTTACGCCCCCAAACTAAGGAAATAACATCTAAATTGATAGGAAATGAAACTATCCGGATTTAAAATATTATACTTATTATACGCGAGAGTAACGAAACTAATTCCCGAAGAACCCAAACCACCATGATAAGAATCAATTTAGATATCGAGTTCTTAGGTTTCCGCGATTATTACACATAGGAAATGAAACTATTTTTTCGGATTTATATCGCGTATATTTGTTTTTTCTAACAAACCGACATTTCGGGCCCTTTACAGGTCCCATGGTCACGGTTGACTAAGGTGGTACAGTATTCAACCAGTTATGTCTAATATTGATGCAAACCAGCCTATTTTTTCACTATAGTTACAATAGTTATTAATTAAATACCTTATTTTTAATTTTACAAAGAAAATATTCCAATTTACGCTACATTAATAATAATAATAACATAATAATAATAACGCTCACACTCAACATAGCCCCGCACTAGGGAAACCCTGTGTCGCGGGTGCCATGGACACACACATAGACAACCACAAATTACACCCAAACTCACGAGAGATATAAATGTAGGCCATACAAATATTTCTCCCGGCCCGGGAATCGAACCTGGGACCTCTGCGTGGCAGTCCGGCATGGTAACCGTTCGGCCACCGAGGCAGTTTACATTAAGTTTTACAAATTATTTTATTGAATGAACTTTTATTAAGTTCAATTTATTATTAATTAATAATAAAAATTAGAATAAATTAAAACATATTAGTTAGTACTGCAGTCTTACATATGTCTGTTTGGGATTTTTCTTTAGAGGAAATACTGGATCCCAAACTGGTGGTACGGAGAAACCATCTTCCCTGTTGAAATTAGGATGTTTTTTGATTGCTGAAACTTGATGCAAGTGAGTTTGTACCCTGCTGCGTAAAACCTCCAAAACTGTATGGGTTACCAAAAATACGTAAGGCTGACACCCCACTCTGTCCCATAGTTAGCCAGATTGACACACCAACCTACAAACTGGCTCAACACATGGCAAAGGTACTGTCACCATTGAAAGGGAACACTTCTACACATGTGAAGGATTCATGCCATTTCATCAGTGGAATCAAAGATCTGCGGTTAACTGATCATGACACCATGGTCAGTTTTGATGTTCAGTCGCTGTTTACCAACCTACCAGTAAGACTGCATTGAAATTGTACGTAGAAAGCTAAGGGAACATAATATGTAAATTGAATATGCAGAATTATTAGAACACTGCCTAACATCAGACTATCTATTGTGGAATAATAAATTCTACCTACAAATTGACGATATAGCGATGGGCTCCCCGGTATCTCCCGTTGTTGCCGATATTTTCATGGAAGACTTCGAGAAGCGAGTTTTACCCATGGCCCCAGCTTGGCCGAAGATTTTCAATCGGTACGTTGATGATACTTTCACAATATTACTTACCTAAAAATAGCATACCTTCTAACTTGGACCATCTTAATTCTTTTAGTACTAAGATCCAATTTACTATGGAACAAGAGAATTGTGATACTTTAGCTTTCTTAGATGTTTTAATTAAAAGAAATCCTAATAACACCGTAGGCCATACTGTATTT
>NW_020655294.1:202692-261528 GCF_003589595.1 Hyposmocoma kahamanoa
ATATCGGAAGGATGGAAGTTAGTAGATTGACGGCACGAATTTATAGAGCGAATATAGTTCGGAACATAAGTAAGTGAGGTAGATTTGGACGTACATAACTCGATAAGATTGAGAATGTCCATAAAAAAGATCAGGTTAAAAATACCACGAATAGATGTGCAATCATCAAGAGAATGGTGAATGTGGAGGTTTGTAAGGAGTAGTGAGTGGAAGTTCATGGTTTCTGCCACTGGCGAGATAAGTGTGATGATACAGTCGATGCTCCAAGAAGATACCCGACCCCTAACCGTCTATTTGGTTCGGTGTAAATCAGTGTGAAGAAATGTGTTAAACAAGCTTAACCTTTAACCCGTGAGTCGTAAAATTCATTTTGGTATGACTACTTTATTGCATCATTAGTGAATGATTTTTAAACCAATTTCATCTTTTATCACATAACTAATTGATATTTATATATGAAACAAAAATCTGAAATTCAGTTACACTTTTGTATGAATGCATAGGAAGGCTCTCAGAATTACAAGTTAGGCTATAAAAAAAAGGGTGTAAGGTATCTTAGGTCATCAACTGTATATATTTTTGTAAGTGTGTATTTGAATATCTGTCTGTCTCAAGGGGATTTCACGAAAGTTTGTCCCCAGCAATGGAGAACTTTTATCCTGGATAGAAGTTAGTAATCAATAAAAAATAGAAGGTGTGTTTTCTTTTTAAGATTCCTGCCGAATGGATCGTATTTAGATGCCACTGCCCAGAGACCCGAGGATTTGGCCAAAACAATAAATGATATAATTAATAATCGGGACAGATATTATGATTTCTTCAGATGGCATAAGTATTACAGTATTCACGCCTCTAACGAAACTGCGGAAACAAATGAAATATGTGCATTTTGTGCATTTCTTAACGATCAAAAACATGTCTATAAAAAAAGTGTATACAAGCTTATTAATTATTTTTGGTTTTACTAGCAAATTTGGATTTCACTAAACAAAAAAAAATATTGAAAATCATGATGGGTACTATAATATTCATATATTTTTTGTGAAATTACTCCACTAGTTTGTTATAATTATTAATACCAACATCGAACACAAAGAAAAACTCCTACGGTCTGACAGGCCACGAACCTGTAACTTATGCCAATCTATGGCAATCGCCTTACCAACTGAGCTACAGATCGAGTCAGTAAACATTACAAATTACTCCATGCGTTTGTTATATAAACCTTTGTTTTTGATGTTAACGGTTTTTTGCCTTTGTGGCATCAGTGAGAAATCTATGAAAGTGTTTTTTCACTCAACCAGGTACCTTTATGGCTACCAGAGTTTGACAAGTGATGTCGCGTTAGCAATCGTAATATTGATTTTATTGTATATCATAATCTGTTTTACTACCACGATATTAATTAATTTTTTGTGAAATCACTCCGCAAGTTTGTTACGACAGGCCTTGTCAGATTGAAGGACTCTTTCTATGCGATCGCTCTTCGTAATGACTATTCAGCTTTGAATAGCTAGAAATTGTCACTTTCGTGAAACACAGATTAACAAAATAGAACGAAATTAAGAACATTATTTTGAGAAAAATGGATTTGAATAATAATATACATTATTTATTCAGACATTAAATTTTTTTAAAGTCCAATAGTGTAGTACACTAATTGATTAGGTTAGTATAATAATAAGTATAAAAATAATGTGAGCATGACTGCGTTCTGGTTTTGAAGGGTAACATCAGACTTGGCAACTTATGTCTCAGGGTGACAGATTTTTGTCATTTAAAGCTCTGAGTTGCACTGAAACATCTTATGGAGAGACGTGTACCTTACCATTAGTTGCACGACATTTTCATAGTGGGAACTCGTACCCAGTAGTGGGTATAATGAGTTGATGATGACTACAAAAGTATATGCCTCTCTTTGTTTGACTACACAACCCCAACAATTTTTATTCCCATGAAAATAAAATGAATAAAAATACAATATAAAAATTAGTTAGCATAGCGTCTGCCGCGGTTTGCTAAAAGACGTCGGTTCGGAAGGAAAATTTTGTAAGTATTTTTTGGGTGGCGAAATACTTTCGTAGATGGCGTTACGGTAAAAAAGTCGTCGAAAACCAAGTACACTCGATGCCCTCACTTAAGTATCCACTATTTGTATGACACTTAGTACAAATAGTGTACATAAATGAGAGCACCGACTGTACAAAGATCCGACAACGAGCACAAAGAAAAACTTGTGAGATCTGTTGGTTCGTTCCGTGGCTTAGTTGGCATAGCACGGTTTGCTAGAAGACGTCGGTTCGAATCCGGCCGGATCGAAGGAATTTTTTCTGAGTATTCGATCTCTGTATTAATAATTATAACAAACTAGTGGAGTAATTTCACAAAAAAATAATTGCATATCAATTCAATACAAGTTTAAGTACAATATAAGATAAATATTTTTTTTATTGTATCCATGTGGACATTTCAATGCATTTTTAAATCACATCTTCATAAAATGCATAAAAAAGTGTCTTTGAATCCCAAGCATGTTACGTGTAAATCCTAGAGTTATTATTCTTGAACTTTGCAGACGCTATTAAAAAACAAACCTTTGATATTTGTAATTTTCAAATCCAACTTCACATATTACTTTATGATATAACAGGTTATAACAGGTTTGAAGGGTAAGAGTGCTTGTGAAATTACAGGCACATGTCAACTTATGTCTCTGGTTGACAGCTCAATATCAGTGCCCCTCAGATTTTTACGAGCTCAGAGTGGCACTGCAATTGTTATGGACAGGCGTGTAGGCGTCGTTCAAGTCGTGTTCGTCACATGGTATTATGAAAAACTCTGATATTCGATCAATTTGATATTCGAGGTTAGCAGGCCAATTTTCGGTAATGATAAAAACTGTCACGACAGTGATCAGACTCATATTCATGTCATTTAAGTATTTGGTTCAGTTGTCTTTATTATCACAGTATTCATTCAATAATAAGTGAAATATGATATATTCTTTATTGTACAAAGAAAAGACACATGAAACACACGTTACAATGGACATATACAAAGGTGATTGTATGTTATTTTATTAAAAAAAAAAACAAATCTTACCCTAATAATAAAGCTACGTGGGATCATACGACGCAAAGTGATTCAATCACAAGAAATGAAAATCAGAAAAACATATGAACTAAATGAAACAAATTATGTGAAATTTTATAACTCTCCTGATTCAGCTCAAAAATGTTACCAACTAATTTCGTTGGTAGTACCGTTAAACCTAGAGGAGGTAGAATAGATTCTAAAAAGATGCATGACACGATAACTTTAGCAATATTAGTAACAATAATTCCGAAGTTTACCTCTAGATGGCTTTGGCATAGAAAACGCAATTACTGAATCGCGGTGTTAAGGTTTTCCCTAATGTAATGACCTGTCACTAGTATCTTGTATGAACCTGATCTATTCTTCTACTTCTCAAGTTATTATTGATCGATTCAACGATTTCATTTCTACGGTTATCCTCATTAGTAAGGAAGCATATCGAACACGCGCCAGTCGCGCCCATCTTTCGGCACAGGTTACGAGAACACCTCTGAGTGAGTGTCTTTTTGTACAATTTGCTCGGGACGGAAACGGGACGAATTCCTTTCATTAGACACAAGCTTCTGTTCAATAAATCAAATCTTCTTCACCAAATTTCGTCGTTTGATTCCTAGACGTAGTAAGGGGACACCAGCTAGCCGATCAAACCTCTACCACCCCTTACTACAGTTGTCATTTTGCAGATGGGACCTTATTAAACCAAGAGTGCGAAATAAAAGAAAAACTAACTGACGTCATTTATGAACCTTGTAGGAATATTTCGGAAAACAAATTTAATTAAAAAAAAAAAATTATTTATTACATAGTAATGCGCACTGCATTTGACCTTTCATTTCACCTGATGGAAAGTGACGATGGCGAATGCATACCTAAATAACGCCTATTCAGTCTTGCCTTGAAAAGGCCCAAGTTATACCGTTCGAGGAACAAGTCTGCAGACAGGAAATTCCACTCCATAGCAGTTCGCCATATAAATGAGGAAGCGAAGCGCTTGGTGCTAACCCTTGGAATATCCGCAACATAGGGGTAGAATCCAAGCCCACGTCTAGTTCCCCGTGATGGAAATGTGAAGGTGGAATTAAATCGTGTAATCCTATCTCCATAGGTCTCCGTTATATATCCTTACCTTTTATTGGTAGGATATACCGAGAAGCAGGCAACTTTCCGGTGGTGTTAACAATTCAATGCTATGAATATTGATCATGTAATTTTGTAACACCACAGCCCAATGACTATTATTTTAGTTACGTCGTCTTATGGCTAAATGCATTTGTTGTATTGGTATTGAACATAGCATTTTGTACTGTAGACTCAGGGCCTCTGTGGCACACCTAACTCGTTTCCGGGTCAGCTTCCACTTATAGTACTCTTCACTCTCCTGGGACTTGTTTCTACATTACTGCTTCCATTTGTGGGACAGTCGTAGCTGTAAAGGACATTAATCTTGTAAAGCTGCCTGTACACGTTGTATCCATAATAAACTGCATATTCATACCTGCCTTTTTTGTTGTCTGTACCTACTTCGCTCCTTTTATAGCACTACAATATATTATTCTTTTCGCCATTTCACCCATTTTTTAAATAATTATCTTTTTAGTAAAACAATACCCTGAACTAATAATGGACAATAATATTCTTGTTTGTTGGTACAACTCTATTTTCATCGATGTATGGCTATGATAATGTACTTGCAAAGTGGACACGTGAGAATTGAAAAGCAATAAAATATTTAAAAGAGGAAAAATATGAATAAAATTATAGTAATATTTAAATTATTTATTATTTCTAATGCCATTGAACACGAGAAAGACAACTCATTGATATATATACTTTTGTGGACAGCGTACATGACACCGGCATTAAATAACGAACAAGGACAAGTTTATTTCATCAACAGAAAATGTAGATTCCAAAATTGTTACGTTACTAGTGACAAATCATATCTTAAAACTGTAAAAGACTTTGATATTATATTGTTCAATTCGAGGACTCTTGATTACAATATCACATTTCCGTCCGCACGTTCCGAAGAACAGAAGTATGTTTTCATGAGTGAAGAATCGCCGGCTGTATATCCTTTGCCTAAAGGCTACAATGGATTTTTCAATTTGACTTGGACATATAAACTAGATTCGGATGCCATTTGGTGATTTTTAATAATACGAAACAAAAAAGGTGAAATAATTGGACCGTCAAGAAAAAATATTAAATGGATAGATTTCAAAGACATGAAACCGGCGAATGAAGAAATAAAACGCAAATTGCTGAAGAAAAACAAAGCTGTAGCTTGGTTTGTGTCTCATTGCGATACACCGAGCAGACGTGAGGAGTTAGCCAAAGACCTAAATGAAGAATTAAGAAAATATAATCTTAAAGTTGATTTTTATGGGCAGTGTTACAACCCTTCGTGTGAAGGAGAGTGTGGGAAAACTGAAGGAGATAAATGTTTTGCAATAATAGAATCTGATTATTATTTTTATTTGTCGTTTGAGAATTCAATGTGCGAAGATTATGTGACGGAAAAGATATTAATAGCCACAAAACACTATGCAGTGCCGATTATTAATGGTGGTGCAGATTATAACAGGTAAACACCTACTGTATTACTTAACAGGATCGATAGTAGAGCTTAAAAAACAACAAAAACGGAAAATGTAACTCGATCTCGATGGCCTAGCAGTTTGCATTGTGGGCGCTGGTGATGTGGTTCTAGTTACGATTCCCGGTAGTATTGATTTGGAAGATGAACTTTTGAAAATTGGTTCCGGTCTGGACATTCAATATAGTGCCCATGAGTGAATTACGTTGCTTTCGTACTCATAATACAGGAAATTCCTTAGTTTGATTTTCTTATTCTTATTCTTCTTATATCTTAATTGTGAGACAGTCTCCATACACCGTTGCCGTTGTCATAACGCGTATACCATCTATTAATAATTTTAAAAAAACAATGATCTGGTTTGAGATTTATGTCTAACGTCATGACAACGAATCATCAATTGATTTTGTCCTTTATTAATTCTGCTAAAGTCTTTAAATTATTAAACGGAAAATAAATAAAAAGAAAAAGTGTGGAATGGCAAAAACATGTACAATAAGTATGACGTAACTAAGACTGATAATTACGATCATATTTCTGACATAGAAGCCAATTACAGGCATAATCTACACGGGAATTATAAATTTAGTATTGGTTCACTACAGATAATGAAATTAAAAACAAAAACTAAATAGAACTAAGGGACGGATTCAAACTATAACGCAGAAATGCTCAAATACATACGAGCATTTCTTATAAGATTTAAATAGATTAGGTGGCAGTATTTCCCTATGCAATTGTTGTGTTTTGGTGGCAACACTTTGGACGTAACATACAGTAAAATTGTTGCAGATTTTTACCACCTGGATCATATTTGGATGTAAATTCTTTAGGACATGGAGCTTTGGCAGCAATTATAAACGATACAATTGCAAACAAAGAGAAATACTATGACTATTTCAAATGGCATAATCATTATAGTATCCACGCCTCGAATGAGAGTGCAGACAGCGACGAAATCTGTGCATTTTGTGCTTTTCTCAATGATGAAAAACATTCATATACAAGAAGCGTGTACACACACTTAAGTGTCTTTTGGAAGTATTATTACTGAATGTGTTCCAAACCTTATTGTTTTTTATGTAAATCAGACACACGGTTTTCCATAACCTCATTTGATGTCAAGGGATATGCGTCTGCGTCTTCAGTTTAGATTTGAATAGCCCTTTTGCAGTTTTCGGGAAATACAGTAGCGGTATATAGGGCCAGTCGAAATTATAAAACAGACGGTGCTGGCGGTCAGATGTAATACGTTGACCCGGCGGTTTAAGCACTGTAGTGAGCAAGCTAAAATCACGCTTTTCAAGGTCTATTGCCAAGTACACTACACGTGCAACTGGTATAACTTTACGCAGAAGGCCATTATCGCCTTTCGCATCTAATATAATAACGGCTTCAGGATGTTGACGGGGCTGCCTCGCTTCTGTAGCGCATCGGGAATGACTATTACGCCATCATGGGCAAAACGACGACCTCGCTACTCTGCTGACTGCGGATCAACTCCATCCTGATGACCGTGGTAGGGAGATATGATTCCTCCATTATGCGCCATTTCCTCCAGGGGCTTGTTAGCAAAAGGTGTTTCTGAGAAAAAGAATTTCCTGATCATTGACTTACAATTATATGGACGTCGGGTCCGCGCTAAAAAGTGTCCGAACTTATAGGGCGTTAAAATCGTATACAGAGCGTCATTCACGCTTTAGTCTTCGTTTGTTCGACTGACAGCGAAGCAAGCAAAATTAGACAGTACTGCGATGACATTACAATTTAAATTCAACGTTTTAGCTTTTTCATATTCCTTTATATGTCCTTTAAATAGGTTGACTTGGGACATTTTTTTCGTGGTTTTTGTATTAGATCCGTCGTCCATTTATTCGTAAGTCAATGTTCCTGATAAACACTATTATATGTATTAGTATTTAGTATTATTTCTGTTCGTGATTTTTCTTTGTTATCTGAATTAAAGATGAAATTAATTCAAAAGTTTTGGTGAATTGTTGTTTGTTTTCTTTTTTTTTTAATAAGTAATGAAGACATGCTTAGCCACAATCACGCCTGATGTTAAGCGGTGATGTGACCTACGATGGTATGCGTTTGTTACCCAATCACGCAGAAATAATTCAACGAATTTGGATTCTATTTTATATATAAATAGTTATGCAATCTAAATCTCAAATAATGTTCATTTTATAGACAAGAAAATTGATTAAACTCTAGTACTTGTTTGTAAGGCAGATTCCCTTGAGAAGAATGAGTAAGAAGCTCTAGGAGTTGCTTCTTGTAAATAAATATTTGTACATGTTTACAATTTGCAATATTTATTTCAAAGACACAACCTCCATGAGATAAACGTGTCATTTCAATGGTTTTTTAAGCTAATATAATTGGAAGAAGCTAATATTTTTCTTTATGATATCAAGTGACGGGACGAACAACTCGTGTACCTGAGGGTAAGCGAAACGCGTGTCCATAACAGTTGCAGTGCCACTCAGAGCTTTAAAATGCGAACATCTGAGGGGCACTGTCACTGCGCTCGTCATCCTGAGACATAAGTTGATAAGTCTCATTGTGATTGTAATTTCACCAGCAACCTTACCCTTCAAAATCGGAACGCAGTAATGCTCACGTTACTGCTTGGCGGCAGAAATAGGTAAGGTGGCAGTACTTCCCGGGACGAACTCTTTGACAACGATTTCTACAGCTACATATAATAAACCCTTAATACAAAGATCGAATACAAAAAAATCATTCAATCGGGCTGGACTCGAACCAGCGTATTCACCATACCGTGGCTGATGCTCTACCAACTGTGCTACGGAACAAATCAATAGATCTTACGAACTTTGAATTTTTATTGAACTAAGTCGTTATTGTAATTGCAAGATTAGGTAAAGGTGGTGGTGGTGGTAGAAGACGTCATTTGCGTCGTTGTTGGCTATCGGACTAACTAGTGCAAATGGTATCAAGCGGTGTTAGTATTAAAACCGATGTCGCCACGCACACACCTATAAGCTAGTCTTACATCTTCTTCGTAGATTACACTTTTAAGATTTGAGAGACTCTGGATAGTTTTTTATTTATTTTTACTTTAATTATTAAGGACACACCAATTACAACAATTAAATAAACATTTTTTACCAATTAAGTGTATTGAATATCAGAATGTTTCACTACCATGATAGTTAATTATTTTTTTGTGAAATTACTCCACTAGTTTTGTTATAATTATTCATACAAAGATCGAACACTTGGAAAAATTTCCTTCGATCCGGCTGGACTGAACATCATAGATGTTCAGAAGACGTTAGAAAACCAACACAAACACCTACAACAAGTTCATAGGAAAATTTTTAAGGTCCGCTGGTTCGTTCCGTGGCTTAGGTACCATAGCGTCTTGCACGACTTTCCAATCCAGCCGGATCGAAAGATCTTTTCACCCAATTATTTAAAAATAATTATATGAAATTAAGTACCTTCGAAGTATCCCTTTTCACAATAACGCAAACATTCTGAGAATTTTATTTAGTATGGGACCACGGGGTGGTAAACATCTTGTGTCGTCTACTGCAGTGATAGTAGTTGGGCGCAGAATTTTGTACGTAATCGCATGTTGGTATTTCATGCACCTAACCTCCTACGAATTATAACCAAGACAACCCAACACAAATGTAGTAGGATACATGTAAGAATAGTATCCATTCACTCGCTTGTATAAACGTCTAAGAAACGCTTTGGGCACTTTCTCTAACATAATGATTATATGAGATTTGACGTAGATTCCATACGTTCACGTTCACAAATAAGCGATTCAAGTATAAACCTTTTGGGGATAAAAAAAATTATACTTAGTAGTAGTAGAGCTCTATGTGAAAGAGTTCGTCCAGGGAAATACTGCCACCTTACCTATGTCTGCCGCCAAGCAGTAATTTTAATGTTGTATATTACTGCATTCCGGTTTGGAAAGTTAAAGGTGCAGGTGAAATTACAGGCACATGGGATTTCTCAGCTTATGTCTCAAGGTGACGGGCGCAGTGGCAGCGCCCCTAAGAAATTTGCGATTAATATCTTTCTGTAGCACTGAAACTGTTATAGATAGGCGATTCGCTTACCATTAGGCGTGCGACTTGTTCATCCCTTCACTTGGTTAGTATAGGTACATGGTGGAATGTCGATTCCAGTCCTGTCTTTTTTATTTTTTCTTATTTTACGTTTCTCTTTTCACAGTTCTGCGCATTATTTTACAATTGAATATGTGAATCCCATACGGGTTGGAGACTTCACACGGGTGCTTGTAATCCTACTCAGGATTTCAGTGTGCCAGTTTCGGGGTGCACAAAAGGTTAACAACCTGGTTAACAATCTGCGGACCTTACGCCACTGATAATGCTTGCCATTGACACTATAAGAAGAACTATGCCAGTTTTTTTTCGACTTGCAAGTTTCGTCGCAATGTTTTCCTTTACTACGTACATGCCACCACAGGGAATTAGAACCTCTCCATTGAGAAGCAAATGTTCCCTCAATGGGCTACTACAGCTTAATGTAAATATAATATGCCTGCAATAGTAATTAATCCCACTGCCGCTCAATACATCGAATAACAAATTAAGGTATGTACAATAGCATGTTTGTTCACATGTTACTTTGGCCTACTCCACTAGTCCCTACCAGCTGTGCCCCCTGGTAGTTTCAGTGAGTTGTTGTGCCCTTCCTCGTAAAACTTTGTCCCAATTGCTTCAACAAATGTGTGTATAGTTGAAATGGCGGTTCTTTAGCGCATTCTCTTCTCCACTGCGTTTTTTATTCAGTAAATGCGTCTAAAGTCAAAACAGCTTTTTTCTTCCAGTGGCATTACAACGTAGCACATGTGCAGCTAGTTATGTGAAGATGCGCCCGTCGATCGTCATCCCACGTTTTTTCACCCTTTTCTCTGCTTCATGACAACCTACTTTGAAATTTTGAATCGTTCTTTAATTCCTTTTCTTCGTTCCGTCGCCACTCTCTACTAAATTTCCGAAACGAGCAGACGCTCGAGTTCATATCAAATTCTGGCTAGTTATACCATTGAAAATCATATAACCTAACTGCTTGTAAAGAATAATATTTGAACAAACACAGGCCGTTTTGGGCCTTACCTTTATCTTTATCTTTCCTCCTTTGCCTGTTCTTTGTCTATTCTTATTTTACAATAAATGATGTGGACCGAGCCTTTCATTTAATTACTAAAATCCTACGGCCACAGTTATTTAAAATTACCTACCAGTCTATAACAAATATAGTTTGTACAGAATATAGGTGATTTTGGGTGAAGATCAAGCTAAATCAATAATATATAATTGTTATAGGTCATGTAACTTTTTGTTTGTAGCCAAATTATAAATTTATCAAACAATCGTAGAAATTCTTATCATGATAAACAATGAACTACATTTTTTGATTTCTGAATTTTGTTAGCCAGTTATAACAGACTCAAAAACGTGTCAGCAAAGAGTAGGCGTTCAAGAATTGTACATATCATATATTAATGCCAAAATGATTGCAATACAAAAAACAATTCGTGGTCCAAAAATAGCCATAATACTAATAATACTAAATTCTGTTATTGATGTAATAGGGAACAAAAAGAACAGCTCCCTAATATATTTATTAATATGGGGAACTTACAACATCGGTCTAACGTCGTATTTAGACAAGGAAACGGGGCAGCAATACTTTACTAATAAGAAATGTCGCTTTCAAAACTGTTTCTTAACCGACAACAAAACTTATTTCAGTGACGTAAAAAATTTTGATGTTATATTATTTAATGCTATGACGTTTAATGATTACCACGTAATGCTACCACTAGACCGATCTATAAAACAAAAATATGTATTTTTGAGTGATGAACCGCCTGCGATACACCCTGTGCCTACGCATTACAACGGGATTTTCAATTTCACTTGGACGTACAAACTAGATTCAGACGCATTATTCAGATACATAATAATAAAGAACAAAAACGGTGAAGTTATAGGTCCTAAAACAAATATGAATTGGATAGATGTTAATGACATGGAACCAATAAGCGAAAGTATTAAACAAAAAATTAAAGATAAAAAGATAGCTGCAGCGTGGGTCGCATCCCATTGTGAGACACCAAGTCAGCGAGAGGAATACGTTAAAATGTTAATCACAGAACTGAACAAGTACAATTTACAAATCGACATCTTCGGGCATTGTGGCAATGATGACATTGACGTCCAATGTTCAAAGGGCATTGAAGAATGTAATAGCTTAATAGAATCCCAGTACTACTTTTACTTGGCTTTTGAAAACTCAATGAGCGAAGACTATGTAACAGAAAAAATATTAACAGCTACAAAACATTACACCGTGCCTATAGTATATGGAGGAGCAGATTATTCTAGGTAAATGTGCTTTTCAAATTAATTTTTGTACATTTTTTTTCATGTACTGTGGTATACTAATCTATATAAATAATATTTTACAGATTCATGCCTAATGGATCATTTTTGGATGCCCAAGCTCTAGGTCCACAAAATTTGGCAAGAATAATGAACAACACTATTCATAATAAGGAACAATATTATGAATTTTTCAAATGGTACCAATATTATAGTTATCACGATCCATTTGAATCTCCTGATACTGACGAGATTTGTGCGTTTTGTGCGTTTTTAAATGATAAAAAACATATATACAAAAGTAGCGTTTATACTCATATTAATTGGTTTTGGATAGCATAAATATAGACTGGAAGTTTAATTGATTTTTCAGATATGTTAAAATTTTATGAGTTTTAAGTACGTGATAATAGCTAACTTTTCTTACTATTCCTTTTCGTATATTATTTCTTAGTTCGATACATTTGTAATATTTACAATTGTATAATTTTCCTATATACCTAAAATTTTACTTCAATTATCTCCAAGAACAGATCGAAATTCAAAATTCGGTCTTCATCATGATCTGCACAATTGTATTTTTCATTCTTAAAATTTGTATGTGCATTTATATATATATTTGTATGTATAATTCCGTTCATAGATTATGCAATGTAAGTGGGTAGCTATCAATAAACAATCAATTTGCTTTCAATATTCATCTGTGTCCGATTTTTAGGTGGAAAGTCAATGTTAAAATGACAGAAATCGTTGTGGTGACAGTAATTTTTTGGAATAAACTTTTCATAAAGAGTTATTGCTACATTTATAGTACATGTTAAAAATCGGTAATTAAACTATCGATGTAGACACAACACTATCAACTAGTTTACAATTTCATACCGCAGATTTCACACACTCTCACACTCACGGCAAAGGTCTGAGGGGCACGGCGCTGCCTTCGTCACGCAGACACTGAATTAACAAGGCCCATGTGCCTGTAGTTTAACTACCCTTGAAAATTGGAATGCAGTAATGCTCACATTATTGCTTGGTGACAGAAATAGGTATGGTGTCTGTACTTCACTAGACGAACTTTTTCAGAAGAAGCTTCTCTAACTTCTAACTGATGGTAAAAATATTTTAGACTTAGTAAATAGGTTTGTAAATATCAAAAAATCGTCATAAGTATGTTAAACACAAATCATGGCAAATGATTTATCCGCTCACGCGATGTGCTCCTCCTACCGCAAAATGGCGGCTATTTGGTTTCGCAAATTAGAAAAGCATTCAGATTAAGTACAAGTTTTTTTAAATAAAAATTATTATTCTGCAATGCTAATTATATACCCTCGTACTACCAACAAAAACATCTCAAATAAAATGCAGTAATACATCGCAAATCCTGCACTTAAAAAGCACTAATGACATTTTTGGTGTACTTGGATAAATATGATAATATTCCGTTTGAGTAGTTCTAACGTTTACCATGAAATTATTCCTTAAAGTGTAGTTTATAAACATTTATATTCAGGGTAAACTTAAAAAACGCTACTTACGGTATGTTTTCAATAAATAAACACCGAAATCACCAGCCCAAACAATAACACACACGATTGTCGTGACGTATTTTTGAAGTTGTTTATTTTCTTAAAAGACAGACCCAGGCATTAAAAACTTTATGGTTTGCTTGAGTAGTTACCGAAATAGCAATTAATATTAGTTCGTTTACCTGTTATAACTTCGATATCCGATAAATCGGTATAAAATCATCACCGGCACCTCTAGGTGTGGTATGCGTCTACGGCTGCATGTTTCGCGTGAGCGGATATATTGTGCACGATTACAAAATTCCTATTTTAAACGTCTGAATGTTGACAAAGAGATTGATTACGCATCCATCTAGGCCAACCATTCTTTTGAGATCTCTAGAATGTAAGGTTTGCTCCCAAAACAATGTTTCTTACAACGAGTCCCACCAAACCTAGACGCCAGGAACGAGGCTTATATTAACTTGGATAGTTACTTAGTTTGGGAAAATCTACCGCCGCCGGTAATCTGGAAGAGCACATTTTCGATCAATGCCATATAGCGAGATACTTCGGGACTACTTTAACTGGTGTTGTAAGAATTTCTATAAGCAAATTCCTGTGTCACAGTTGACAATAAGTAAATATTAAGTGTTTACATTATAGTAAGTATATTATTATCAAAATATGGTATTCTACGTACAATAGTATATGATAATTACAACGTTTATTTAGATACGGATATCATGACAACAGTTTAAGTGTCCAAACAAAAAAATTAAGTACAGACTAAGATACATATTTCGCTGTCAAAATCCAAATGCGTTACCAAAATCGATGTGAAGATAATTATTGTCTGAACTAGTACAACAGTTCCGAAATATCAACATACAAAGAAAAAGATGCCGTGAAGCTACTTCTGAAAGAGTCCGTCCTGAGAAGTCTTGACATCTATACCTATTTCTGCCGCCAAGCCATAATGAAGATTAATTACTGCATTTGGTTTTGAAGAGAACGCTGGTGAAACTATAGGCACAAGGGATTTGTCAACTTTTTTGTTTGCATGACGAGCGCAGCGGCCGTGTCTCTCAGATCATTGCGATTTAAGGCTTTGAGTGACGCTGCAATTGTTATGAGTACCACAGGTTTTACTAGCACTAGAGCTCCCTAAGAAAGAGTTGGTCCAGGGTGGTACTGCCACCTTACCATCTCAGCGTTACTGTGTTCCGGTTTTGAAATTACAGACACATAGGACTTGTCAACTTATGTATCAGGGTGACGGGCACAGTGAAAGTGCTCCTCAGATCTTTGCGATTGAAAGCTCTTAGTGGCACTGAAACTATTTTGCACAAACGTGGAGCTTACCATCAGTCGGACGACTTGTTCGTCCCGTCACTTGATATTATAAAAAAAATAAATACTTATTTGTTCTGTTAACCGTGGTAAGAAACCTGCAACTAGTCATAATAATTTGGCGGAAAACATGTATAGGCGAGTGATTTGGTAGACGGGCGGAAGACAAATATTTCCACGGTATAAAATGATCTGTCATATAACGAGTCAATGAAACCTGATGTACGAAAATTGAAAAATGTGATACAATTGTTAAGGATCATGTGTTTTGCTTTGTTTTCCCAAACTAGCGTCAGACAATGAAACACGAATTTGTCGGTAAAAATTACTTTATTTCGAATTGAAAAACTATTCGGACAGTTACCACGTAATTGACGAGTAAAAAAAATAAGTTCCAAAAAAAAACACGTATTTGTAATTCAACTTTATTATTTATTTCATCCAAAAAATATCAAGACGTGTGACCACGCTTTTTTTGTACCTAATAACATTCTGAAGATAGTCATTTAGAAATGCACATAATGCACATATTTCATCTGTGTCTGGTGTTTCCATTGGATCGTGCAAACTGTAATATCTGCGCCATTTGAAGAAATCATAATATCTATCCTTATCGTTAATAATATCATTCATCATGTTTGCTAGTTCCCTCGCTTTTAGACCTGTCGCGTCTATATACGATCCATTAGGCATAAACCTGAAACAAATTTTTAGCATTGAAAATAAACAAAGATGGTCTTTAGATATAATTACTATTAACATCTTTACCTTAATAGAAAATATCTAGTGACGGGACGAGTAAGTCGTGCGCCTGATGGTAAGCTACACGTCTGTCCATAATTGTTGCAGTGCCACTCAGAGCTTTAAATCACAAAGTTCTTTGGGACACTGAGATAAACGCTGACGAGTGCCATTTGAAAGTAATTTTACAAGTACCCTTACCCTTCAAACCGGAACGCAGTAATGCTCACATTACTGCTTGGCCGCAGAAAGACGAACTCTTTTACAAAGAACTCTGCTGCTAAGAAAATTGATTGATTAACTTTCTGTAATAATAGCACAGTCGAAGGACGGACGTATCACTATACTTGAGATGACTACTATTGGAATTTTTGTAATTTTTTCATAGCAATACTTCTTATTAGTGGTGAAAGAACATATCGTAATTATACTTGCATGTAGAAGATGACCCGAAAGTCTTGGAAAACGTATGATGTCTCCAACCCATGGTGGACAGTTGCGAGCTAATTCTTAGAGAATACGTATGGACGACACGTATAATAAGAAGGTGACAATGAGTTGCTTTTAAAAGTACTTACACCCGGTTTCAAAATAATCGACTCTAGGTATAGGACTATAAATATTAAGTATTAAATTACAGGCACAAGGGACTTGTCAACTTATGTCTCAGGGTGACGGGCGCAGTGGTAGTGCCCCTCAGAGCTTTGCGATTTAAAGCTCTGAGTGGCACTGCAACTGTTATTGACTTTTATAAACTGTTATGGTGTTGCTTTCCACTTTTCAATCGCACATCTTGCTCGTCCCGTCACGAGGTATCATAAATAAGAAAAAAGTAAATTGTACTATTACACATAACCTTTTAATTGAATACTCTATGGTGGCATTTCACATGTCTGTTTGTATTCGCTATTGGGTGTTTGTTGTACTTGGAAAGATATTTGACTAACAGACAAGCATGCAGACACTGACAAATATGACTGTTTAGTAGTTAAAATAATGAACGTGACCATAGTGTGGACGGTTTACTTGCGTACTTGCTCATTTGACTCCTTTGAAGTGCGTCGAGAATCCGACCAACGCACGGTAACGTGTGTTTGGTATGTGTTGTGTTTGTTGAATGGCAAATAATTTGTCACACATTCTATGTACACATGGCGATTGTTTGCCAAATATATCAAATACGCAAATGCATATGGACATAGGTTAATAAATTGCAAGTGAAATAGTCAAATTTACTACCTTATAGATCACACTAAAATAGAAAAAAACTGGGATTTGCAAGAGATTTTTTCAACAATTCCTAACCCAAAAAAAAGCCTGCCTTGTATCGTGTGCGGCTTAACAGTTCCCATTATACTGGCAGCTTTGTCTCGCTGGGCGGCAATGGCCACATACCCATTATGGACATCGTCCAGAAATGTAGCAAGCTGAAGTGGCAGTGGGCTGGCGACATCTGTCGCAGAACCGACGAACGATTGAGTAGACGGGTTCTCGAGTGGAGACCACGTCTCAGCGAACGTAACGCAGTGGACTGCAGATGATTTATTGATTGAAGTAATATTTCATCATTTGAAAAGTATTCATTTGCGGTGTCGGATACAACTCTCACATGGAAAGTAATTTATTGATAAATACTTCAAAAATGTTTATCTCTTTTGAGGTAGTTTTGGGAAACCAATAAATGTATAGATTTTTTAGGATTTCGTAATTGCTACACGTTGGTAAGAAATTAATTTTTGACGTATCAGCCGTGAGCATAGACCTTGTAAAAAGTCTGAAATGTTGGTTTGTTTAAAAAATAAATCCACACGATTTTTATTTAAAAAAAAATTGTTTTAATTCCAATAAAATTTTGCTTCATTATTCAATTACTTTTTTTAGAGCTTTCGTTTCCTTTCTCTTTTAAGTTCAGGAAAAATAAATCTGTTAAGTAATACCTAAATTCAGGTTATTAGATTAAAGCAAATTTTACTCAATTGTTTCGATTCTTTCGAAAAACACCTTTACGTTCGTCTCTAGGGGAAGAATGAACAAAGGCAATTTTAGGAAAAAATAATCTTAAATTTGGAAACTTTAGATTGTTTGCGAAAAAGACATGCACAAATGCGTACTGAAATAAAGTCTATGTTGATATAAATGTGTGTAATGTTACGTAATCCATTAAAAAATATATAATCACCTTATTTAATATTTGTACTATTTAGTTCGCAGCATTTTACTGTTACTGTTAGGAACTGGAAAATAAATAAACACATTTTTTGTGCCTAGATGTAAAAACGATTTTTTTAGGATATTGATCCAATTTGATTACGGCCATTATCTGCTAAATACGTCCAGAGATGAACGAATTAGATGGCGCTATTTCTCAAAACATGTTTTTAGGAGACTTTGATATTTTTTCCCTGGTCTCTTGAAATATTATTTTGATATAAAATAATATTTTTTTTTGTCATTTATATCCATTTTTATTTATTTCGTGGTCCTACTTTCAGAACGGCTAAGGCGTGTTAAGGCGTATTATTTGGAACTGGAATATAATAAAATACCACAGTATACAGGTATGTAAAAAAACTGGGTGAAATTATATAGTTACAATCTTTCCTGTGATCAATTTTGACATTTGAAGTGGAAAGAATAACGAGTCTATAAATTGAGTCACACGCTATAGAAGTAGGAAGTGAATTTCGAAAAAAAGGATGAACATGATTCTACTGGTATATAAGTGTGTAATGAAAAAGTAATTGAGTGAGTGACATAGCAATTGAGATGTGGTATCTAAGATGAAGAGAGAAGTTAAAGGTAAAGTAAGAAATGTTGTAAACGAGAAGAAGAAAGCGTAATAGGTTATCTGCAAAAGATACAAAGGAGCAAACGGTACCGGTAATGGCAAATATAAAAGTTGTTAAGAAGTTTGAAATAAATATTGTAAATGTTAAATGTATTCAAATGTATATTTAAAAGGGCAACCCCTAGAGTTTCTTGTTCATGCTTCTCAAGGGACTCTGCCTTACGAACGAGCAGTAGAGTTTAATTAATATGACGATTCCAAGTGTACTTTAAAAAGAAGAACAGAATTATGAATTTGGTACGTTATGTTATGGAGGTCATAATCTAGGTCATGTACCTAGATTAAGTTTTTGAATACATATATTATCAAAGATCAAAATAGAACTGTATAAAAGGAGTGTGCGTAATTAAGTTACAGAGATAATGTTTTGAAAATCCATTGAAAAGTGATGACGATATCACTAAATAACGCAAACTTATGAAAATTCAGTATGAAAAAAGGCAATAAATAGAAATTAAATAAATATTTTGTACGTATTATTTTCATTTTAAACGTAAAAAGAAGATTAAATTATTGGTCAAATAAAAAAAACCACGTGTACCACTCACACAATTGGTTTATTTTTCTTGTTTCGTGGCTTTTTATTTAGAATTGCACTCTTCACATCGCTACATCGCTTTACTTTTTTTTCTTATATTTATTATTGTAGATACTTTTGTGTTTGCTTCTTTTTTCGTTTTTTTTTGGCGCCAACTAGCTTTACCTAAAAACATTCAGTGTAAATCATTATTAATAGCTATTGTTATTCCGAATAAAATAAAATAAAAATATAATAAAAAAATTAAATTAAAAAAAATTAAATTTACATACAGGCTATATATTTGAAAGTGAGACATATTCATGCATGTCATAGTAAATCATGTTACAACTTAACATAGACTAAAATAAAATTAGGATATGGGATAGAACAAAAAATAAATCAACGAATTTGTTTTAGAGTACATAGGAATAGACCGACTCTCTTTACGCTTGATTTCGAGTGCATCGGGAATACTAACAAGCGAGTGCCGAGTGAGACAGCAACAGTAACAATGATTTCACATCTCTCTCTCACCTACTCATTTATGTTATGATGAAAAAGCTGTTATCGAAATGACTACGTTTTAGCTTAATATGTTTATTAGATTTTACTTATGAACTATCATCGAAATGTTTTACGTACTAAAAAAGATAATTAAGTTATCATTTAATAAGAATTGAGGTTTTGGGCATTTTTAAAAATGTGAAATCAATTTATTTACAACGATTGATTTTTTAGTTATTACACTTATGCGGTACGGAGCAAGTATTTAAAATGTCCACCGTTTTCCACAATGCATAGTCTAGCACGTCGTAGCAAATTTTGTTTTAAATTGATCAACACAAACATATTTTGTCTCACAGTATAAAATACTGAGATAATCCTCTCATGCAACAACTTCGACACTGTTCACCTCCTCCGTGTAAACTCCAATTTGGGAACATTTCAATAGCTCGCTTCACAGTATCACCTTTTCTTGCGTAAAGTCGCACAATCTCAGTCAATTCAACGTTAGAATAAATATCCATTTTGCAGGCGAGAGGCGCGTTTGCCGCTGGCGCAGTGTTCGGGCGAGCGGAAGTACGGACAACGGCATATCAGACTACACATTTTTGTTCGATAACCGCCTCCAGTGCAACGGAACAGGTTACATAAATGTGTGGCTTGATGTGCTGGCGTGTGTACAAATAATTTACGGGTCTTCGCTAGGCCAAGGTCACGCGTGCACTGTCTCGTTAAAACCATTTCTAATAAATGGAATCTGATAGCACATTCATACAGTGTTGTTTTAAATAAAGTTTGCCTTATTTAACAGCCACCGTTTGTTGTAGCATCACATTATTGAAGGTTTCTCTTTTTTTATATCTAAAATACTGTATAGTTTTCCATACATTGTTTCGTATACGTATAAATGACAATACATTTAGGATTATTTATTTTTATTTTATATTTTATTTAATTATTCATAACTCTAGAAGCAAATGAACAGTTAAACAAACCAAGAGTGTTTTTCAGGTGTATTATGTAGCACAATTTTACCAAAAAAATGATAACTAAGGTAGAAATCAAAATATTTCTGTTTCTAGTTACGTTTGAGAAGGTTATTGTGAGAACAATGAAGGAAGTACCCTTCTAATGGGTTTAAAACCAAAGAAAACTTGAAAGCCAACAACGTTTAACAAAGACTCAAATGGACTTGAAACTACAAAAACCTAACAACAAAGAATGTATTTTAGAACAAAGAAAATATTTCCGAAGCAATAGTGAATCAGGATCGCGGCATCGGGCTATGTGTAGATGGCTGCACCATTGCAATTGCATTAGTCGTATGGTTCTGAAAATCAAATCAAGTGGAATAGACAATCTTGTAGCAATGATTAAAGTGGACGCGAAAAATCCTTCAATTCCGTTGACAAAAGTATTTTCCTGAAAGTAGTAAATAATATATTTATATTTCTTTTCCCAGACTTAGGCAATGATAAAGCGAACAATCAAAATTAATGTAAATAATAAATACTAAGCAAATAGGAAATCTACACAAACATCTTCAACATCTTGTTTATAATCGTAAGTGATTGGACGAATAAGTCGTGCGCCTGATGGTAAGCGACACACCAGTCCATAACAGTTGCAATGCAACTCAGAGCTATAAATCAGAGAAACCTGAAGGGCACTACCATTGCGCCATATACCCTGAAACATAAGTTGACAAGTACGATATGCCTGTAATTTCACCGGCAATTGTAATTTTACCCTTTGAATCCGAAACGCTGTAATGCTCACATTACTGCTTGGCGGCAGAAGTAGGTAAGGTGGCAGTACTTCACTGGACGAACATCTCATCTATCACAAGAAGCTCTATTGCTACTAGACATATTAAGCAGTCTCCTATGAAAGACCTCGGGGACCAACAATCCTTTCCCTGACATTCCTCCAATTTTATCACAACAAAATTCCAAATTTAATAAAAATAGCATCAAAACGAAGCTATGGGAGGCGTCTTCCGGATATTTACCAGTATCAAAATATTTGAGTCGAGCAATTTATTTCAAGTCTTATACCTATTGGCAATGCTCAGTCAACAGAAAGCGTGTGGTATAATTATACTTCCGCATAGAAATAAGTTTCCTCTTGAACATGATGTCCCAGGGAATGACGTCCAAACGTCACTTATTGCCATAAGTGTTTTATTGAATATCAGGCTGTTTCACCGCTATGGTATTAAATTATTTTTTGTGAAATTACTTACCACCAGTTTGTTATAATTATTAATACAAAGATCGAACACTTAGAAAAAATTCCTTCAATTTGGCCGAACTCGAACCAACGTCTTCTAGCAAACCGTGCCATAAGCTATGCCAACTAAGCCATGGAACGAACTAGAGGACGTCACGAATTCCTCTATATGCTTGTTGTCGGATCTTTGTTTCAAGTTTTCTTTATAATTATAAGTAATTAAATAAATATTGCTTAAATATATGAAACAAACATAGCACAAAGGAGCTACCCTGCATGACGTTCCCTGGCACTCATGGCAACATCCACGAGTCCTTTACGTCGATTGGCAAATCCTTTCACTATGACGGCAAGCATTATATACAGTGTATCTAATGGATATGATAAGAAGAAGACGCGTCACTAATATATCTCTGTTATGAGAATAAAAGATACCACGTGAAAATAAGACGTTGAATGCAATAGCAGTTTTGGTAGCAACAGTGCATGCACGACTACATCACAGCCGATGTCGCAATTAAATTGCGTGGTGTGTCATCTGTTGATTGGTTTATATCACAATACAGTAGCTGATGAGACAGTGGACTTTTATGTATCTGTGTACTTCTTTTAGCTAATTACCCATCAGAAGCACTGAGGCTTTCCACCTTCAAACTTACCGTGTGTAATTTGCACCTCCATGAACAATCGGTACTGCAAAGTTTCGAGTGGCTATTAATAGTTTTTCCGACACATAATCTTCGTACATGGAATTCTCAAATGACAAATAAAAGTAATAATCTAATTCAATCAAATCATCACATTCTTTATTTGTACATTTACAGAATCCTGTGCGCAGTGGATTACAAGCACCACATATGTCAACCTCTAAATTATACTTTTTCAGTTCAATAATCAGTTCCCTTACAAGTACTTCGCGTTGACCAGATGTTTCACAATCTGATACAAACCACAATGCAGCTTTACTTTTCTTTTGCAATTTATTTTTTATTTCATCACTTATTGGTTCCATGTCGTTGAAATCTATCCAACTCATGTCAATTTTAGGTCCTATTGCTTTGCCTTTGTCGTCTTTTATTGTTATGTATTTGAAAAAAATGTCTGAATCTAATTTATACGTCCAAGTCAAATTAAAGAATCCATTATAGTGTTTTGGCGCAACAGTAAAAACTGGTGGTTCATCGCTCACAAAAATATACAACTGGTTTCCACTCCTTTCTTTTGGAAGGTCCATGTCCACATCTAAATCCTTAAGAGTTGCAGCGTTAAACAATAGGGCGTGAAAATTGGTAAGATTAGAGAAATATGTTCTATTGGTAGTCAGTAAACAGTTTTGGAAGTGACATCTATTGTCAATAAAATATTGCTGTTCAGGTTTCATAAGGAGCCGAGGTCGACAGACATTGGCCCACACTAGTATATAAATTAGGTTTTCCGCTTCGCTTACGTTTCCTACAACGAAAAAAGCCCCATATTTAAATATGAAAAGAAACATTATTTGTGTGTAGTTGAATTTTATTTTTGGAATATTTATAATCATTTTCATGAAAATTTGTGTTCTCTCAATGACAAGATCAGTGAGTATTAATTAAAAGAAAAATTTAGAAATGTTGTACTTGTATCCTCCGCAAGGATGTTACCCTTACTAATTTATATCCAAGATCTATGACAACCTATATCGAAAGAAAGAATGTTGTCCATTGTTCATACTATGTTAGGAAATGTAATTTATTTATTACATGAAGAAAATCGTAGAACAAATATTTCTGATTTAATTTTTATTTGAAAACTATTGTCTATGATATGTACTAACCTATAGGTATCTTATAATTTAGTGTCTCTTAGAAATATTTGCATTCCGTACTTCAAGCGGTATACAAAACCGGTCAATCTGCAACATAATATGATCAAGCTGTACGGACATTATGCATAGATTGTTTGCTGGACTAGAGTGCGTTCTACTGTATTGTGGAAGAAAACATTCAACCATTCCTGCATTTGATGTTTTAATGAGCCCATCAGGTTTCCATTTGAGTACAATGTGGTGCTGCGTTGTTTATGACCACCATATTAGTGGGAGGAATTGGCAGAACATTCAGAACTAATTGGAAAATAGTATTCATGGCGGCCTAACAATCGCCCATTTTGGAGTGGGATTTGAAAATAAGCAACGCTTTATTTACAAGCTCATTCCGGCTACCCACATGCAAAATCATTTAAATAATTCTGTACTAAAGGCTCTTAATGTCTTTTGTATGCTGGGCTTAATTAAGTGTGTTCAGGTGACCTTGCTTGTCGGCTTAGGTCACCTGTGCCAGAAGAGCTGACTATGGAAGAAAGTCGACCCAAAATATGCCGGTTGGTGCGAATACATACTGAACTAAAGGGCTCTTCGTTCTTGCCGGCAAGGACAGTTAATTCAAAATTAGACTTGTTTTGGTCACCTCTATTTGCACCTATATAGATAAGAAAGCAATCATAATTTTGAATCATATTGATATGATCATCATCATCATTATATCAACCGAAAGACGTCTACTGCTGATCATAGGCCTCCCCCAAAGACTGCCAGACTAGCTGGTCGGACGTGACGTGCGTCCATCGGTGACCCGCCGCCCTTACGAGGTTATCCGTCCATCTAGTATTGGGCCGTTCCACTGAACGCCTTCCCGTCCGTGGTTTCCTTTCCAGAACCTTTCTGCTCCAACGGCTGTCAGTTCTACGAGCTGTGTTCCCGTCCACTGCCGCTTCAGCTTGCTAATCCTCTGAACTATGTCGGTGACTTTCGTTCTTTTACGGATTTCTTCATTTCTGGTTCGATCACGTAGAGAAATGCCGAGCATTGTTCACTCCTTAGGTCGCTGAGTGATTTTGTGCTTTTTTTATGACGCCCATATTAAGTGACCACGTCTCAGAACCATACGTCATCGCTGATTGATATGACAAAATTGCATTATGATTAAAAATGAACTAATGAAATTCAGTTCAGATACGTATTTGGTGACAATCGTTAAGTGTATGGGAAAAATATTCAATTGTAAAATTTTAACGGTGGAAATGTGCAGAACTGTGCAAAGAGAAAAGTAAGTAATACTGTAGCGCTTCTGCAGGGAGTCGATATTCGGTCCTAATTGATTTCAAAGCAAATACTAAATAAAAAATAAAATAAAATTTTAAATTTAGAAACTTTACAATTTAACTTGAAAAAGTTTCTAATAAAAATTGATCATGAAGTCTAAAACATTGAGACGTGTGATCACTCTTCTAAGAGGGTAAGCTGAAAGCTCTTAGTCACTATTAAAAGCGAGCTTAAGTGTTTCCGGGAGACAAAGAACCTTAGCTTACTAACTGG
This sequence comes from Hyposmocoma kahamanoa, assembly GCF_003589595.1. Lineage (NCBI taxonomy): Eukaryota > Metazoa > Arthropoda > Insecta > Lepidoptera > Cosmopterigidae > Hyposmocoma > Hyposmocoma kahamanoa. Next base: position 227,853 of record NW_020655294.1, read on the forward strand.
GTGATAAATCTGTCATAGATTTCTCATAGATGGTGCTACGACTAAAAACTCGTTGAAAGACCAAGTACAAAGACACGACGCAAGCACATAGAAAAATTCGTGAGGTCCGTTAGTTCGTTCCGTGGCTTAGTTGGTATAGCGTCTGGCACGGTATGCAAGAAGACGTCGGTTTGAATCCGACCGGATCGAAGGAATTTTTTCTGAGTGTTTTTTCTGAGTGTTCGATCTTTGTATTAATAATTACAAATACTCTTTGTTGAGTTGTGTTGAGTTTGAGTCATTGACCCTGATCCTACACTGAATTCTACACTATTACATACAAAATTTTAATTTTACGTATTATGTTATACTTTCGAAAAAAAATATTTAAAAACCTTAATATATTTCATCATTTCAAAAGTATTCTAATGAGAAGTCAGATAACTCTTACATGGAATACAATTTTATTTCACCATTTTATTTAAACGTTACAATTTTCATCACGTTTTCAGGTGATTTCGAAAAACCAATAAACCTACAAAGTTTTAGGTTTTCGCGGTTGCACATTGGAAATGAAACTATTTTTTGGCATGTCAGTCGTGACTTGTAAAGAGCTCGAATATATTCAGAAAAAAACCTAGATTCATTTCCAGTGAAATTGACTTTCCTATTTGTATTGTTGCTAGCAACTTTCGTTATCTATCTCTTATAAGTTTAGTTATTAAAAATAAATCTATTGAGTATTTGTTACTCCATTTTGGTTTTTAGTCTCTTAATTGTAAACAACCTGTTTAATAAGTAATCTTTTGTACGATATGTTTGAGATTCTATATTTCTTCTGTTGTTAATCTGCTTACTTTGTATTGTCACTGTATGTTACCAAAAATACAACTAAGCTTTTTGTACGAAGTTCTGCTTATTTAACTTTATTTGTGCAAAAATTAAGGTTAATAGATCAAAGGATTACAATTTTCACCCACAAGTTTTCATTACGTGCTCTTTCCTTTAGAGATTAGGTTCCAAAAAACACTTCTACAATCATTCCATATGCAAAGTTCTAATTTTAAACAGTCCGTTATTTGTCATTTTTATCCATATTTGTTTACATAACAACAGAAATTGACTGTAAGTATTTCGTGGTCCTACCTTCAGTATTTTCAGTTGTACGTTAATAAGTTACTCAAAACATATTACTTAATATAACGTATAAGTTATGTCCGATGACGTGTATGTTAAACTGTATTATCTGTAAGTGAACTAAAGAAGTTAAAAATATTTAAGTGAAAATATGGAGTTACAATCTTTTGCAACGCTCGAGTTAGCTTACGAAGTGGGAGGGATAACGAGTATATAAATTGAGTCACAGTTTCGTGCAGTTGAAATTCGTGAGTTTCGGAAATAAGAACGAAACCGGAGAGGTGTAGAAGTGTGTAAAGAAACGGTGATGATTGTGGCAATTGAAATGTGGTCTCGTTAACGACGAGAGAATTAAGAGGTGAAGTAGGAAATATTGTAAATGAGAAAAAGAAAACGTCGAAGATAATCAAAATTAAGGTACTGTTTTATGCAAAGTTTATTTCTTTCTTTATAATATCAAGCGATGGGACGAACAAGTCGACTTAGTACCTGATGGTAAGCCACGCACCTGTCCATAACAGTTGCAGTCTCCTCAGAGCTTTAAATCGCAAAGATCTAAGGGGCACTGCCACTGCGTCCATCACCCGCAAAACCAGAACACAGTAATGATGACATTATTGCTTGGCAGCAGAATAGGTATGGTGGCAGTACTTCCCTGGACGAATACTTTAGCGTCACATTCATCGAAGGCTTTTTAAAAGATAATTTCTGTACAAAATACTTTGTGCAAAAGAATGACAAAGGATTAAAGGAATTTCAATTATAAACTCTTGTAGTAAACTAAAACAGTTAAACAAACCCATAGTATTTTTCAGGCATATTATCTGCCACAACTTTACAAAAATGTGAACTAAGGGCTGTAGAAATTGAAGTATTTCTGAGCCTATTCACATATTAGAAGGTTACTGTGAGAAAAACAAAGGACATACTCCAATAACTTCAAAATTTAAAGGAAAGTGAAAAATCAATCAAATTCACTAACGTAGTCGTATCTATATTTGAAAACCAACGAGTAGACACTCAAACGGATTTGCATTGAAACTACAGAAACCTAACAACAAAAAATTACCTAATTTAGAACAACAGAAAAAATATTTTATTTGTATGTCTTACAACAATCACATTTGCTAAGTTAACATTTTATCACACGATCAGTCAGGACAGATACGCCACAATTCTCAATAACTTCTAAATCAATAAAGAATCAGGACTGCCGCATCAAGTTGATTGCAGATGGTTGCATCATTCGCTGAAAAATCTGGTCTGGTGCCTTGTAACTAAAGTTGAGAAATTAGGGAGTGCCTCAGGTAACGTGTTGAGACCATTGTTATTCTTAATATACATAATGACGTTCCGGAATCAATTAACAACCCTATGATTTGCAGATGACTGTACGGTAATTCATGAAATGAAACAAACATAAACAAAAATTTGAATTCTGTAATTGAATGGTTGAAATATAATAACCTAGTTATAAATCTTGACAGAACAAAAATTATAACTTTGAACAAAGAAATAATAAACCTGCGCAAATTGGAGTGATCTATGAAATCAGTGAAGTTGGTCAAATAATGACTGTAAAATTCTTGGGTATATGTATACATGGTTTATTTTTATATCAGTAGTCTATTTTTAATACGCACTTGGTATTCAAAGGCTCCATTTAAAAAAAAAACTGGTAAATCAAATTTTCCATTTTCACATCAAGAAAGTTGGAATATCAACGGAATATGGAAGAATAACAATTTTTAATCAGCTTCACTAACTCAGCAAATACACACATAATTACAAAATGATATTGATAATCCAGTAAAAGATGCTGAAAATATTTTTTAATCAAAATATAATACGAAACATTTTTACAAACATACTAGCTGTACCATGCGTTACAATGCCTAGACGCTTTTGTTAGATCAGCTGGACCACCTATACCTAATTCTTAAATGCTCGTTATACTTCAGAAAATATTTCAAATAGTCTACGGGAAAAACATACAAACATACTTTCTTTATACTAACATTTATAATGAAAATTGTCAGCACTGCTTTGCAACAACTTTAAAGCTCGCGATATATTTAAAACTTCTTAATTTAGAGTAACAGAAATTTATAGAAAGAATGCGAAATTATTTGACCCAAGAATATAGAGTGTTAGCTTCAGAAAAGTGTTTATATTAAGTTGATTTAACATAATCTCAGTACAGAGTACTAAAAAAACCGACCTCAAAAGTACGTGGCATTACGTCTATTTGCTAAGTTTTGTTGAAATATCCCCTAGTTCGCCACTATACAGGACTTGACACTGGAGATAATAAAAACAGGTTCTCATTAAGACACTACTCAAAGTATATCGAGAGAAAAACGCCTTGAATTGGGGAAACAGCAAAATCAACCATTAAAGTAATTGCTCTTAAATTAAAGTCAGGCGCTATTTACAAAAATGAATCTTCATGCGTGAACAGCCACCCTTCGAGGTGGATGATTTTCTTCAGAATGAAATGGGACCACTATGGAAGTACCTCCTTTCCAACAAAAAATCATGAAAATCGGTTCACAAATACCGGAGTTATCGCGTAACATACATACACACAAAAAAAACATACAGTCGAATTGAGAACCTCCTCCTTTTTTGAAGTCGGTTAAAAATAATAAACATTTTGAATTTATTTTATTGTGTATAAGTTACGATGTAATTTACAAATGCCAGTTTGCATTGAGTAGTTTGATTTTTTTCATTTCATTGCATTGCATGCGCGTATTATTAAGTTTTTTAAAGTAAGCGTTGGAATAAGTAAAACAATACGCCAGTGTAGCAGCTGATATTCCAATTCAATTGCTCTAATTGTAAACTGTCGATCTGTCTATGTTCTCTTCTGAATGTGCGGCGATACACTAAAGCAGGACAACCTAGTCATCGAGTTGTTTTATGAATATTTATGTAGCCGAGTACTACATTTGACTCGTTACCCATCAGAACCACTGAAGATCGCCACATTCAAACTTACCGCGTATAATTTGCACCTCCGTAAACAATCGGTACTGCAAAGTTTTGAACCGCTTTTAACAATTTTTCCGTCACATAGTCCTCATACATGGAATTCTCAAATGCCAAATAAAAGTAATAATCTGATTCTATCAACTCATCACATTCTTTGTCTCTACATTGACAGAATCCTGTATGTAGTGGATTGCAACCACCACATACGTCAACTTCTAAGTTATACTTTTTCAGCTCAAAAATCAATCCTCTTGCAAGTACTTCGCGTTGACCCGACGTTTCACAGTGCGATACAAACCACAGCGCAGCTTTATTTTTCTTTTGCAATTTATTTTTTATTTCTTCACTTATCGGTTTCATATCATTGAATTCTACCCAATTCATGTTAATTTTAGGTCCTATTGCTTTACCGTCATTGTCTTTTACTGTTACGTATTTGAAAAAAATATCAGAATCCAATTTAAACGTCCAAGTCAAATTGAAAAATCCGTTATAATGTTTTGGTATTACAGACAGAACAGGCGGTTCATCACACATAAAAATATACAACTGATCGCCACCTCTTTCTGCTGGAATGTCCGTGTCCATATCTAAGGCTTTAAGTTTTGCAGCGTTAAATAATATGACGTGAAAATTAGTAATATTAGAGAAATATGATCTATTGGTAGTCAGAAAGCAATTTCGAAAGTAACATTTATTGTCAATAAAATATTGCTGTCCAGATTTCAAAAGGAAACAAGGTCGACAGTATTTAACATTTGCCCATATTAATATATAAATTAGGTTCCCAGCTTCGTTTACATGTCCTATATCGCAAAATGTCCACTTAAATAATAACATGAACATTATTTGTATCGAATTTACTTCTTTTTTTTGAATTTTCACAATCATTTTCATGAAATTTTTTAATCTATTAGTGACGAGTTCAACAATTTTTAATTTAAAGAAAAGAGAACAAATTAGAAATATTGTACTTGTATCCTCTGCAAGCGCGTTACCTTTACTAATTTATACCCGAGATCTCTAACAACTTCTACCGAAAGAAGGAATGTTGTCCATTGTTCATAATAAGTTAGTTAATGTTATTAATATATTACATAAAGAAAATCGTGAAACAAATACTTCCGATTAAATATTTACACGAAAAACTATTGTTTTTAAGATTTTTCAACTTACTTTGATGAAAACGAGCGAATATGAACTCTACTCCTTTTATAATCGAGTGTCTTTTAGAAATACTTGCATTATGTACTTCAAGTGATATATATAAAACTGGTCGGACTGTCATATATAATTAATAATAATATGGTAAATCCACACGGACATTACGCACACACTTTTTGTTGGACAAGGTTGCGTTCTAGAACAATGCACATAAACATTACATCAGATATTATATTTGTTCTACAACTTTCTCCGTGTAATTTATAATATGTCGTCTTAGATCTCGGCCATAAATTAGTAACGGTAACGCTCTTACGGTGGATACAAGTGCAACACTTTTTATGTTTTCGTCGTCATGTTGCCTTGCCATTGAAATTACAAAATTTTCGTCAAAATAATTATAGATATTTATCGAGTTCTTAGGTTTTCGCGATTGTTACACATAGGAAATGAAATTATTTTTCCGTATTTAAATCGCGTATATTTGTTTTTAGAATTTGAGTAAGTAAAAAAATAAAGTTGAATTGGATACAAATAGTTCTCACTTTGATATTTTTTTATTTTTTTATTAACTGCCTCCGTGGCCGAACGGTTACCATGCCGTACTGCCACGCAGAGGTCCCAGGTTCGATTCCCGGGCCGGGAGAAATAGTTGTATGGCCTACAATTATTTCTCTCGTGAGTTTGGGTGTAATTTGTGGTTGTCTATGTGTGTGTCCATGGCACCCGCGACACAGGGTTTTCCCTAGTGCGGGGCTATGTTGAGTGTGTGCGTTAAAAAAAAAAAAAAAATTTGAATATTTGACTTTTTGCATTTTAGGGCACTCAAACAAAGCAGAGGACCTAATTTATATACCAGTATGGGCCAATGTTCATTGCTGGCGATTTTGTCCCCTCAAGGCACTTATGTAAACAGCAATATTTTATTAAAAAATATCAATTTCAAAACTGTTTTCTGACTGCCAATCGACATATTTTTCTAATATTACTGACATTCACGTCCTATTGTTTCACGCTGAAAGGCTTCAAGAACTAGATACAGCTATGGACTTTCCAACAGAAAGGAGTGAAGATCAGTTGTATATTTTTATGAGTGATGGACCGCCAATTCAGAATGCAGTAGGTACCATATCATTATAATGGATACTTCAATTTAATTTAGAAGTATAAATAGAATTCAGACATTTTATTCAAATACGTAACAGTAAAAGATGATGAAGGCAAAGCAATAGGACCTAAAATTAACATGAATAAGATAGATTTCAACAATATGGAACCGATAAGTGAGGAAATAAAAAATAAATTGCAAAAGAAAAATAATGCTGCTCTCTGGTTTGTACCACATTGTGAACCGGCGGGTCAACGCGAAGTACTTGTAAGCAGTTGATTATTGAATTGGAAAAATGTAATTTAGGGATTGACGTATGTGGTGCGTGTAATCCACTACACACAGGATTCTGTCAATGTAGAGATAAAGAATGTGATGAGTTGCTAGAATCAAATTATTACTTTTCTAAAAACTTCCCTCTATGAAAAAGGTGAAGTGAAGGCTACGTGCCGAGGGGTTTTATCTCTAGAGACCGAAGGTTTTCACAGATTGCAGAAGTAGATTTTCAAGGCACAAAGTCGAACCACAAGCTGATAATTGTCTTTTATATGATACGATCAATGCCACTATGTTCAAAGATAGCGGGTATCTTGATAGTGGTAAATGCTTGGAGGATGACGTAATAGAATGCTGCGCGTTATCAAATGCACTGATGGAGTGGAGCCCACCATAACGGTAACCTAACACAAACTCGAATTTTTTTTTTCGAAATAACGTTTGTTCGAATTTTCATTACACCGAAAGCCGAATTATAACGAAACCGTTGTTCTTTCAGGGTATGTTGATTGTTTATCGCAAAGACACGATTAGGTTCGGTTAGGTTAGGTTGAGTTTGTGCCGTGGGGTTCCACAGGGCTCGGTTCTGGGCCCGCTGTTGTGGAACCTTGGGTACGACTACGTGCTCCGAGGATCTCTCCCCGTTGGACTGGGTGTCATCTGCTACGCAGATGACACTCTAGTCTACGCCCGGGGGCGGGATTGGGGGGAAGCGTCGCGACTGGCCACGGAGGGAAGCGCCCTAGTGGTCAGCCGCATTGGGGAGCTGGGGCTCACGGTCGCCTTCGACAAAACAGAGGTCATAGCATTCTATGGCCTCCGTCGAGGGCCTCCGCCCGGCTCCTGGGTGGAGGTGGGAGGAAGGAGGGTCGGGGTGAGCCCTCATATAAAGTATCTTGGGCTCACCCTGGACAGCCGGTGGAACTTCAAAGAGCACTTCCACCGGCTGTCGCCGCGACTCGTGTCCGCCGCGGCGGCGCTTGGGCGCCTTATGCCAAACGTGGGGGGACCCAGCTCCCTATGTCGTCGGCTTTATGCTGGCGTCATACGGAGCATGGCCCTCTACGGGGCGCCCATCTGGGCGGAGGCCCTCACCACCAGACTGCGGCCGCTTCTGCGCAGACCGCAGAAGCTAATGGCGGTGAGGGCGATTCGGGCATACCGGACGGTTTCCGGAGCGGCGGCATGCGCCCTGGCTGGATCCGCACCCTGGGAGCTCGAGGCATCCGTCCTCGAGCAGACCTACAGGTGCCGTGCGGAAGCCAGGGCACGTGGAGAGCGCCCCACACAAGAGGAGCTAGTGGGGGTTCGGCGTGCCGCCAAGACCGCCGTCCAGGCGGGGTGGGAGGAGGCACTCCGATCGGCCAGATACGGGGAGCGCACCGTCCAGGCGCTGCTCCCTGTACTGGCCGATTGGAGAAAGAGGAGGCACGGGTCCCTCACCTACCGTCTTGTTCAGGTACTCACCGGACACGGCTGTTTCGGTGACTACCTGCACAAGATCGCACGGAGGGAGGTGACCCCGGAGTGTCACGAGTGCGGCGCTGCTACAGACTCGGCGAGGCACACCTTGGAGGTGTACCCGACCTGGAGCCAGCAGCGCCGGGATCTCGTAGAGGTGGTGGGACGAGACCTCTCACTGCCCAGCATAGTTAGAGCCATGCTGGGAAGCGAGAGGTCATGGCAGGCGATGGTCTCCTTCTGCGAGGACGTGATGTCGCAGAAGGAGACAGCCGAACGGGTCCGCGAAGACAGCGCCCTCTCGGACCCCATTCGGCGTCGGCGGAGAGGACGCACGCGACGGCTCTTCGCCGACCGCCTGCGTCCCATCAGCGGAGGCCAGCAGGGTGCGGGGTTGGGAGACCCTGCCCCTGCATTGCACAGGCCTCCGCCGCCGGTAGATGCCCCAAATGTTCCGGGGCATCTCCGTGCAGTTCGCCCCCCATGATTAAGGGGGCGATGGTGTAGGGGTCCGCCCAAAGGTGGACCAGCACCACCGGAGTCGCGGTAGCATCTGAAAGGGACCCCGCGGCTCCGGCGCCAGGTGCGCGCAGGAACATCGTGAGGTTTTTAGTGGGTATGCTCTTGGGGATCGACATAGTCCCCAGGAGAGAGTCCCACATATCCCCGCCGTTTCCCAGCGGCGGGGAATGCGTAACGCATTTTCCTCACGGTAATAAAAAAAAAAAAAAAAGGTTAGGTTAAGTTGGGTTCAGTCCAGTCCCATATAACCCCGGCTCAGCCCCCGCGGGTCCGGGGTATCTGTAAGCACATTCCCCAGAAAATTCGAGCAAACGTTATTTCTGGAAAATGTCATTTCGAACTATTGATAGGTAACCCACTATAAGGAGTTTTCAGTGATAGAAAATGCTCTTTACGTCGCCACTCCAAATTCAAATCAACCTAAATAGATGTAAGAGAAATAACCGCTCACGCGATGCGCTCTTCCTACCGCAAAATTTGGTTTCGCAAATTAGAAAAGCATTCAGTTTAAATACAGTTTTTATAAATAAAAATTATTATTCTGCATTGCTAAATAAATACCCTCCGTACTACCAACAAAAACATCTCAAATAAAATGCAGTAATACACCGCAAATCCTGCACTTTAAAAGCACTAATGAAATTTTTGGTGTACTTGGGTAAATATGATAATATTCCGTTTGAGTGGTTCTAACGTTTACCATGAAATTTATTTATTTATTTATTTATTTGGCAAACCAACAGAATTACATATCATACTTATTCTAAAGGTTACATTTTGCATTGTTCTAATATGTATTCCAATTATAGGTAAGCTCATTTTAAACCAAATGCTGACAGAAAAATAGGTACAAAAAAGGTATAAATATTTAAGCAATTTTACATTATAATTGAAATATATTAAAAAATAATAATAATTAAATCTATATAATTAATAAAACTAAAACAATAAATATTATAACATTAATATTAATAATAATAATAAATGCAATTCAATAATTTTACAGGCATTTAACAAATTTAATTTCAATTTAATTACATATTTGATTGTGATGAATTCGTCACTATACGACGAAAGTGGGAGGGCGTATCGTGAAAGATATCTATGTCACTACTTTTTTTTACATAAGGTGTTGTACGCGTTGCATATTCTAGTGATTGGTGCATTACAACCTACATTTGTACTGCAAATTAGCGGAGCAAAAATCCTATGAATTGGCTGCCGTGGCAGCTGGTGTGGGACGACGAGGTTGATTGCTGTCAAAATTTCGCTACGAATAGTGATTCCACGAAGTATTTTATACAGGAACGTCAAATCCATTAGCAGCCTACGATCACGAAGAGAGGTCATGCCGAAATAGCGAAGACGTTGGTCGTAGTGTTGCCGATGTGAAATATTAGCAGACACAAAAGCGAGATGGCGTGTAAAGGAACGCTGAATGCTCTCAATTCTTTGCGAGTGCACAGAGTAAAATCGGTTCCATACTGTGGAACAATATTCCAGGTGGCTTCGCGCCAGCGCATTGTACAAAATTATTTTTGTTCGAGGCATGAAGCCCGTGGTATTGCGCTTGATGAACCCCAGCATCTGCGCCGATTTACAAATGATGTTGTTGTAATGAGGTGTAAATTTCAGCTCGTCGTTCAGCAAGACTCCCAAGTCTCGAATCTTCTGTGTCTGTACAAGAGATGTGCCATTCAGTGTGTAAGTGGATTGGATAGGCAGTTTTTTTCTAGTAAACTTCACAAAGCTGCATTTCTGGACGTTGATAGTCATACCGTTATCAAGACACCAGTGTTGTATCCTGTTTAGGTCATGCTGGATCAACATTGTATCTAGAGTACATTTTACATGCTTGTAAATTTTGAGATCGTCTGCGAATAATGAGCATTTACTGTGATGAACAACTGATGTGATATCATTGATAAACAGTAGAAACAGGATAGGACCCAAGTGAGAGCCCTGGGGCACACCCGATACAGCGCCATATGACTTCGACACATAACCCTTGACTGCCACAAACTGTGTTCTATAACTCAGATACGAAGTAAACCAATTCAACAACGAGCCATGAAATCCATATCCCTCTAACTTTTTTAATTACTCCTTAAAGTATAGTTTATAAGCATTTATATTCAGGGTAAACTTAAAAAACGCTACTTACGGTATGTTTTCAATAAATAAACACCGAAATCACCAGCCCAAACAATAACACACACGATTGTCGTGACGTATTTTTGAAGTTGTTTATTTTTTTTTAATGACAGATCCAGGCAATAAAAACTTTATGGTTTGCTAGAGCAGTTACCGAAATAGCAATTAATATTAGTTCTTTTACATGTTATAACTTCGATATCCGATAAATCGGTATAAAATCATCACCGGCACCTCTAGGTGTGGTATGCGTCCACGGCTACATGTATCGCGTGAGCGGATAATAGTTTGTCTCCGGAGTCATTATTGTGCGTGCATTGAGTAGTTTCAACAATGCAACAGTAAATCACTCTGAATTTGATTTGTTTTGTACAAGCATAGACACAGTCAGGCGAGAAATTACCGAACATCACTTTGACACATCACGTGATTGGCGATGAATACCTTTTAGAGGATGGAAATCTTCGCTGTAACTCCCAAGAATTAGAGGAGTAGGGAGTAACTGGTTTAGATGAGTGATGTGTCCACGGTTAGTTCTTATCTTGTAATATAATTGTACTCTGCTTGCGGTAGCAAATTCTTTCCCTACTGTGTTTTAGGGTTCTCCTGGAAGTACCGTATGAGGTGCTCATGAATATACTGGTTTTGTTTGTTTGTCTATTATTTTTGTATTTTTTTTATGTAACTGTGTTATTTGTTTTCTCTTAAAATCTCTTTTTGGTCTGCAGCTAACCACCTCAGTGAAATTCGTAAAAGGCATTGGATTACTCATACTTAAGTATACTATAAATTGTATTATTTATCCCCGAATTTTCTTTAAATGTAAAATAAATAAATAATAAAATATAGAAGAATGCAGCAGTCTGCTATCCTATCCCGCTAAATGTAAAAGATAGTTTATGTATGTTTTCAATTGAATCAGATTATATGCATATTATTAATTTTGATTGCTCGTTTTGTAATTGCCTTATTTATAACTATCAGAAAGGGACTCCCATCGACGGATTTGAAGGTATTTTTTGCATCTATTTTAATCACCGCTTCAAATCTGAGCATTCTTTATGACCAGATTATCAGAACCATACGATGAATGATGCAGCCATCTGCAATTAGCCTGATGTCGCGATCTAGATTCACTATTGATTTAGAAATTATTTTTAATTTTAGCGTATCTGTCCTGAAGGATTGTGTGAACAATATTAACTTCATAAATGTGACCTCTGTAAGTCATTTAAATAAAATATATTTTCAGCTCACTAGCTCGGAAAGATTTCTCTCAACCTAACTTTTTCTTTCGATAGTTAAAAAGAACATAATGGCACGTTCAAACGCGATTTGTCGTACATAATTTATGTAATATAAAACGTTGGTATATTTGATTCTTATTATTGTCGACATTTAATTGACGATAACTAATATTATTTATTAAAACTGATTTGTTATAAAGTTCTTATTGAAAGTCACTATGTTTCACTACCATGATATTAAATTATCGGTATAAAGTATCGCTCGGCAGCAAAGTTGTTTTGCGTCTCGTGTCTCAGGATTCTATCTTAATCTTAGTAGCCTTTGTTTGCTCAGGTTTCGATACTAGCACTCGCGGAAACTATATTCTCTAAGGAGAGGTTGTTATACCACAGCTTGCCATGCTGGTCTGGTGACTGGTTGGAGCCTTCACACGTTTCCTAAGAGTTTTGGACTATCTTCTACATGTAGGTTTCATTACAGTGTCCGCGACTTCGTCTGCGTAGAGAAAATATGTCGATTGGCCTACTGAACTATACTGATTTTCGTAGTTTTATTGGTTTTCCATACAAACTTTCATCTCATATATAGGTGATATCTTTAAGATTTATTTTTACGGCAAAAAGTCACCTGCTTCCTTCTCCTAGATCTTATCTATCCCTTTATCAAAATTCATCAGAACTGGTTTAGTGATTTAGGCGTGAAAACACAACAGACGGACACATCCTATACCTTTTCTACATAAGTTTTGTTTATAGTTCCCATCAACCTTTTGGTTATACGGAAAGAGCACTGTAACCTGTAGAAGCAAGCTCATACAGGGACCTGCTCAGTCAGGTCCTCACCCCAGATCAGCCCATTTGCACGGACTTCATCCGGTTCTCCAAAGGCTAGTGCCTTACAGGACAGTATCCTCACTTTCAAGATACGAGTAGGTACCGGAGCTGTAGGCACGCTCAGTTCCCGACACTGTAAAACAGCGTCTCTGCAGTTCCCAATTACCTAAACCGCTGGAGGGACCAGAGCATATCTAGCCTATCCTCTACTAGCTCTCCGAGCTAGTGCCGCAGATGCCGGTCTCAGTGTCCTGAGACAATGTCCGGACATAGCTTCGGACTTAAAGGGCAACTCAGGTGTCCCGCGAGTCTCTTCGCCTTAAGCTCTCGCCTAGACCCCCCGAATGGGTTCCCGTCTTGTCATGGCGTGAGGGCTCTAGTAGCTGTGGTCGATTTCATCCCACGGTGAAGCTAAGAGGATCTCACGGGCCGGCCGATGGAGCTTGGCTGGCCCGAGGAAGAGGGCGTACCGCGCGGGCTCGTCTTGATCTAGGCCGAGCGGGTCCGCGCGGACGCAGGGACGCGGGGAGGACGGTCACGGGGGAAGAGACGTGTCCGTGTGTCGTTGCCGCTCGTCCTATCCTCCGCGATCCTGGTGGGGCTGCACCGCTTAGGGTGCAGATGCAGTGACGGTGGGGCCGCGGGGGAAGAGACGTGTCGGTGTGTCGTTGCCGCTCGTCTTGTCCTCCGTGGCCGAATTTAGGCGATTGGCCCGTGCAGTGGGCGCTCCAAAGGACTCTCTACGGAGTATTAGTAAGCAGATTCTCTCGGATAATAAAATAAAAAAAGGTACTCGCCTAGAACGTTATTAAGATGCGCTAGCTGAGCGCGGATGAACGCTCCGGCCATGTGCTACCGGGGCAGACGAACTTGTTCATCCCTACAACTAACACCAGCGAGTTTACAAGTCCGGGTCCGCCAGAGACGCCCGTGAAGTCGTATCGCTAGTGGACGCCTTGGCCCGGATGCCCGCTGTATCCTGGTCTTGCCAGCGAGACCGTATTTGTCGTGCATTTAATTTCGCAATATTGATTTGTATTCTGTAGTTGTAAATATAAAAAGGTAAATACATAAATAATTCAATGTTTAAATCTTCAGTTTCCCCATAAACATCATCAGTAATACTAGAGTTTAGTGCTATAATGTCAGACTATTTCGATTTAAGTGTGCGTTAAAAGAAATTGAGTCCATATGTGATTTCACTCTGGCTACTGCATATTCCGCGGAAAACGATCCTTTATGTCCTTTATCTAATTCATACCTGCTGCTTCTGTACTTTTGAAACAAAATAATACTGAACCTTTGTTAAGGTTTTCTATTGTTTTGTGCAATATTCGACAGATTAAAATAGTTTATCATAATCCTGGCTTACGTCCCTCTGCTTCACGAAGTCCACGGTGACGATGAACCGCAGCCGTAACGTCTACTGTCTTCTTTCAATTTAAATTTCAATTCAACACCATCACAAGCAATGCGGCACTGTGTCGATGTGACCGTGGACCGGTCACCTGTCGAACCCACAGGAACCTAATCCGGCTTGAAGGCCCGTATGTTCTCGTGGTCCCAAAAATCAAATACGCTACTGTTGTTCTCAAGTATATTACTAACACATTGGCAGTTGATTGGTATTAACTGAATGTTAAGTAAAAGATATTTTTGATAAGAAAACAAACCTTAATCTAAATAAAAGTTAGAGCGGTTACACAAGTCGACTTTAAGCGGCGACGCACACGCGTGACTGCATCGACACAAACGCGCGATTACATCGCTACACTCGTGATTGCGATTGCATCGATGCAATGGCTATAAATGGCAAGTGTAGCGATGTAATCGCGCGTTTCGCAAACTGCTAAAAATTACCGTGTGTAATCACTTTTATTATTACACGACAAACTAAACGCATACGCGTGAACAGTAGTCATGTCACATGATTTTGTCTCTGTTTCCTTTATCAAATGCTAAACATTTATTTCCAGGTTCATGCCTAATGGATCATATATAGACGCGACTAATCTAGTAGCGAGGCAACTAGCAAACATGATGAACGATATCATCCACGATAAGAATAGATATTATGATTTTTTCAAATGGCGGTGATATTATAGTTTGCACGACGAAATTATATGCATTTCGTGCTTTTCTTGCTTTTATTTCTTTTCATTATCTTCAGAATGCTATTAGATATAAAAAGGCGTGGTCACACGTCTCGACATTTTTTGGATGAAGTAAATAAAAGAAAACAAAATTTTTTTTTTTGTAGAATGTTTTTTTTTTACTCATCGCAGGACGTGGAAATTTGTTTTGGTGGTTTTATGGTTCTGGTCCATTCGAAATTTAATCAACTTTTTAGTCTTCTTCTTATCCTATCGATGACATACACTGTAATGCTTACCATCGTCGTCAAAGGATTTGCCATTTGGCGTAAGTTACTCGCCGATTGTTGTCCAGGGTACGCCAAACGTACAGAAAAGAAGTGGTACGTCGCGTCGTGCATGAAGGCTAGGTAATGACAGGTTCACGAGTCTTTCCTTGCGTTTTTCGCTTGCTTGCGTGACTCGCTTTGCGGATACGCAAAGATCCGTCGCGTACGCGCAGATAGGACTGTCCACAGTCGCTCGCTTGCGCCAGCCGCTTGCTTTGCGTTGGATTTCTTAGCGTTGCGTGAGGTTGATAATCTACGAAGCTTAATATTTCCACGCAAGCAACAAGGAACGTTTACGGAGGATAGCACCACTGGCCAATCATAGAGCAGCAGCCTCCACGCGTCCAATACAACCAAAACGAAGGCAAGGCGCTACGAATGCGCGCAAGTCTTTGTGTCTGCCTTTGCGTGGAAGGCAGATTTCTACGCCGTGACCCAGCCAACGCAAGCAAGCGAAAAACGCATGTGAAACATGTGACCTCTTGAATAATGGCATAATTTTCGAATTAAGATTTCTTGATTGGGAAGATTTCTAGAATTACTATGATAATTTGATCATGGCTGTCGTAATGCTGTACACGCACGCGCTGTCCTAATGCGGTGTTGGCGACCAGCTGTGACGCAGCCTCCTTTGTAATTATAGTTTTTTTACATTCCTTTTATGAAGTATTGTCTGGTATTATCTCGCTTTTCGCATTCCTTGCTTTTCCAAATTTTGGCAGTTGCTTCTTTTTACGCTGACTGGTACAGTCCGTTTTTTATTTTGTAGTTTTTGTCGACTTGAAATTAACCGCTGAACGCATTGACTTACAAATAAATGGACGACGGGTCTAATACAAAAACCACGAAAAAAA
Organism: Hyposmocoma kahamanoa; assembly: GCF_003589595.1. Lineage (NCBI taxonomy): Eukaryota > Metazoa > Arthropoda > Insecta > Lepidoptera > Cosmopterigidae > Hyposmocoma > Hyposmocoma kahamanoa. The sequence goes on from NW_020655294.1 coordinate 244,008, forward strand.
TGTCCCAAGTCAACCTATTTAAACATGTAAAGGAATATGAAAAAGTTAAAACGTTGAATTTAAATTGTAATGTTATCGCAGTACTGTCTAATTTTGCTTGCTTCGCTGTCAGTCGAACAAACGCAGACTAAAGCGTGAATGACGCTCTGTATACGATTTTAACGCCCTATAAGTTCGGACACTTTTTAGCGCGGACCCGACGTCCAATAATTGTAAGTCAATGGCTGAACGCGTTTAATTTGTAGTTTTTGACATTTTGCGTCTTTGCCAAAGTGTTTCCATTATATAGCGCACATCTTAACATACAGTCTACTCGCCAAAAAGCGGGTTGAGTGCATCACACATTTTCCAAGGGTTGTCAACCTTATTTGACTTGAAAGTTTTAGCACGGTGTTTGTCTTTACACTGACAACAGGTATTGCTATTAAGCATTAGTGTTCTGGGTACTAACTAGAATATTTTTAGTGTAGTTTTTGAACTTAAGAAATGATCAGCTTAATATATGCTCCGGAATGTTATTGTAAAAACGTATATAGTTCGTCTTAAAATAATCGTTTACCTTAGTGAAATGAAACCGTGGTACCTACCATGAGTGTGGACTTAGTTCTAAGGTTGATAAGAATAACGGTTGATTTGTATTTGCTAGTTGAAAAGCATTTTTATTGTGTTGTTTGGCTTTTGCTTTGTTTGTTTTATGAAATTAATAAAACGTTTCATATCTTGGTAGTACCTTGTTAAAACAGGAAAGTATTATTGCCCGTATTACTAGTGGTACCACGGACAAAAACAATTACTCATGATACTACTAGGCCTGTCGGTAGTTACATGGGAAATTATTATTGCCTGTACTACTACTACTACTACTACTAGTACTACTACTACTACTACTAGTAGTTTAGCTGGTAGTACCACGGGCAACACAGGTAATATCGTTTATAGTACTTACGTCTCAAAGAGTAGTTGGTGGCGATAATGTGAAAATTGAGTTTTTGTAACAAAAGCGATGCGACAGTGTAACTCGCTAGTGATGGAATGAACAAGTCGTGCGCCTGGTGGTAAGCGACACGCCGGTCAATATCAGTTGCAGTGCCACCCAGAGTTTTGAATCCCAAAGATCTGAGGCGCACTGCCACTGCGCCCGTCACCCTAAGGCAGAAGTTGACAAGTCCGATGTGCTTGTAATTTCACCAGCACCTTTCCACATCGAAACACAGCAATGTGAGCATTACTGCTTGGCGGCAGAAATAGGTAAGGTGGCAGTGAATTACGTTGCAGCAAGACCTACTGGCAAAACATTGCATACCGCTTGAAATACAGAACACAAGTATTTGTAAGACACTTAATTGGAAGAGTTTTAGAGTTCAAATTCTTTCATTTTGTAATAATGTTGTTTGCCAAACGTGATCTATAAGTTGGAAAATTCTCAGAGACAATAATTTTTCATATTTTATAAACATTTTAATAAATAATAACGAATTTTGCGTTATTATTAATGAGAAATATTTGTTCTACGATTTACTTCGTGTAATGTATAAATAACATTTACTAACATAATACGAACAATGGACAATATTATTCTTTTTTGATCGTCACAGATCTGAGGTATAAATTAGTAAAAGTAACGCGCTTGTAGAGGATACAAGTGCAATTTTTTTTATTTTCTGCTTTTAATGAAATATTATGATTACTGTTATTAAGAAAATACAGTTGATTTGGATACAAACAATCCTCGTTTTGATGTTTGAGTATTTGGGTTTTTGCGTTGCAAGGAATTTAAACGAAACGGAGAACCTAATTTATATACTAGTATGGGCCGATGTTAAGTTGAGTCGACCTTGGCTTCTTATGAAACCTGAACAGCAATATTTTATTGACAAAAACTGTCAGTTTCAAAATTGTTTTTTGACCGCCAATAGATCATATTTCTCTAATGTTACTAATTTTGACGTCCTCTTGTTTAACGCTGGAAGTCTTAGTGATTTAGATATGGATATTCCAGCAGAAAGGGAGGAAGATCAGTTGTATATTTTTATGTGTGATGAACCGCCGGTTATGACTATAGTACCTAAACATTATAATGGATTCTTCAATTTGACTTGGACGTTCAAATTGGATTCCGACATTTTTTTCAAATACATAACAGTAAAAAACAATAAAGGTAAAGCTATAGGACCTAAAATTCATATGAATTGGATAGATTTCAACAATATGCAACCAATAAGTGAGGAAATAAAAAATAAATTGCAAAAGAAAAGTAAAGCTGCGCTGTGGCTTGTATCAAACTGTGAAACGTCGGGTCAACGCGAAAAACTTGCAAACGAATTGATTATTGAATTAAAAAAGTATAACTTAGAAGTCGACGTGTGTGGTGCTTGTAATGGAAAGTATACAGGATTATGTCAGTGTAGAGGTAAAGCATGTGATGATTTGATAGAATCAGATTATTACTTCTATTTCTCATTTGAGAATTCCATGAGTGATGACTATGTGACGGAAAAATTATTAACAGCCGCTCGAAACTTTGCGGTACCGATTGTTTATGGAGGAGCAAATTACACACGGTAAGTTTGATTGTGGAGAGTCTCCATGAGTTATGGAAAGATACCAAAAAAGCTCAGACAGGTCTACAATAAAAACTGACTCAAACATTTAAGTAAAACTGTTTTTAATTTCTTTAAACATCTTATTCGCAATTTTAATACAATAAAACGAATTCAAAAACCCTTATTATTTCATTAAAATAAGCTAAAACAGTAGTCAACATTTCGTCTTGGTACAAATAACCTATTATTACTTAGTGTTTACTGCAGCCTTGTTTCAAAGTAATGCTGATTGATTTACATTGTAAAGTTTACATTTTTAAGATGAACCTTATCATTATGCATATAAATGTTTGTTTATATTTATGTCCCGTATGCATTTTATATTCATCGGGTTGCGATAAAACTTTCATTAGTTGATATGCTCACGCCCCTGACATTTTTTTAAGTACTGAAGCATTTTGAAATATCAAGTGGGTCAGTTGTTTTAACAAATGTGCTTACAAACAACAAGGCGGTTCTTTAGGTAATGCACTTCTCCACTACGTGATTGTCTATTATTTTAATATCCCCGTTCCTTTCTCGGTAAGTTTTGATTAAAGTGACCCTACCTACCGACTCTTAGGGTATACGAGAAAGCTCGCACAGGGACCATCTCAGTCAGGTCCTGACATTACATAAGCCCATTTGCACAGACTTCATCTGGTGAGCTGCCCCAGGTACACGTACAACGCCCTCCCTATTGTCCAGATAGGTATGTCTTGTTTCAACAAATGTGGCAACAGCTAAAAAGGCAGTTTTTTTGCAGATGCACTTCTCTCCTACGTGACTTTCTTTTGTTTAAATAAATGTGGTCGACAAGGTGATTCTTTTGCAGGTGAACATTCCCACTACGTGAGTTTCTTTGTTTCAAGAAACTTAGATACAACCTAAAAGGCGGTTTTTATATTGATGCGCTTCTTCTGCTTCGTGATTTTCTTGTATTTCAGCAAATATGGCTGCAGCTGAATAGTGGTTCTTTAGCAGATGCCCAACTCCACTACATGACTTTCTTTTGTTCCAATAAATGCATCTATAGCCGCGAGCGTGATTCTTTTGAAGATGATTTGAGGCATTCTAATGCATAGTTAAACTTTTTTGTAGTTAAAGTGTTACGATTCTTCTATTAAATTTACGAAGAACAATTCTTCAGAATCAGAAATAGTTATATTATATTCATATTCTTTGCCGATAGTTTAAATTTCCTATTTACGAAGTTCGAGAAAAGATAACTAATAAAAATATCGTGAAACCAGAAGTATGTATATACAAAATTTCATAAATCATAAATGTAATCTGTTTCGTTCTTTTTTATATTATACTTCCTTTAATATATCACAAGTACATTTACAAAAAAGCTAATCTTAGAAAGCACACTCGTTTTTCTCTACAGAGTTTGCTTTACATGTTAATAAACAGTAATAGTTAATAAATGACTTCTTCTTTTATATTTTTATTACGTTGCATATTTTCAGAAAGCGCTACAGTCTCTATTGCATAAACAAGTGCTGCGATCCAGTGGTTCAGCTTCTTAGCCAATGCTATAATTAACATTTTTATAACTATTTTCTATATAATATTTCGGGCAGGATCGTTAAGATGATTGTAATAAGGTTTAATTTTGAGAAAAAAAAAAGACATATGTGTATTGAATGTGCGATGAACCTAATATATACGCAATTAATAGATTATAATTAAAGTAATCGCAACAAGGATCAGATATCGAATAAAGCTTTTGACAGTTCTCAGAGTAATAGTTGTTGAAACGTGAAAAGTATTTTGTACATAAATTATTTTTGTACAGTCTTCGGCAAATAACACACCATACTTTGCTATATCCATTGAAAGGTGAAATTATGCGCATAACATTGTACCCTTATGAATCTGCGCTGCAGGAATTGAATTATCAGAACTAGTGTTGGGCAGTAGCAAAATATATTTTTAGACAAATTTAATAATGAGAATAAAAAATGTATTTTGGAATATTTTAACAATTTTTAAATGTTCTTTTTTCTCTGAAAAATATTTGACAAATTTCGATTTTTTTATTATTTTTCATTGTGCATCACTACTGGTACCCTTAATCTTGTCTTTATTTTGGAACTGACAGTAATATAATATAAATTTTGAAACCCAGAAATGAAAATCAAAGAAAACTAAATTAAACTAGAACGTCATTAACTTATTACAAAAAATTTCATAACATAGAAAATCAAATTTTCAATCATAAATTTAACAAAGGCAACACCAATTTATTCAATCACGTCTCAACCCAGTTATAATTATCACCAAAATGCATTTTTGACCTAATCACAAGTCACGTTGATTACGACCGCACCTTACTAAAAACAGTGACCAATTCTACAATCCGCGCTCTGGCGCCGCCATAGGAGGATTTTTGAAAAAAAGAATCTCCTTACTATACAATATACGTAGTATAGCATCAAGAACATTGTATTTCGACTTCTTAGGTTTTCGCTATTGTCCCGTGCTCAGTCAATAGTGATCATAGAATATTCCCTGCAAAGGCTCAAAACGTTGGTTTATTTGAAAAAACAAATATAAGAGAGTTGGGTCAGCAAAAAATAGTTTCCAACAAAGGATTAACGCTAGGACGACATTCACGAAGGAAATACCAAACAGCGCTTTTAATTTATAATTTCATTCTGACAGTTATTGATTTGAAATGGAACGTCACACTGACTTGTTACGTCTAACAAATAGATAGCGTTAATATTAATTCGTTAGATCATTTGTAGAGGCCACTGCTACGTAATTAGTAAAAGGGCAACAGCTACTGATGCAATGTTGGTGCTTCTGATGTAGTGTAGTGACAGGAAGGCGGGGAAGACCTCCGGCGGACATTTAAGCGCATACTAAATAAAATTATGTCAATCGCGATATACTTTCGCGATAAATTAATTATTATTCCATTAAGTGACGTTTTCATTTTCTAAACCGCCGCAATTATAGAAGACAGTTTCTCCGTAAATTCCCCTCAGAAGTTTTTCTCGTCATATATTTTAATACAAGCACTGTAATTCTCATATAAAATTGCATTGTTTAGATTCTTCCCATTTACATCGGCAATATTCATAAGCCTTTTACAAATCTACGACGTCTCATTACACTTCCTGGTTTTATACCAAAAGCATTTCAACTCAACACCTTAAAGAGTTAATCATACGTCCTTTTCCTTTTTTTGAGTCCCACTTGCATTTCGCATACTTTCTTGTCGGTTTCATTCAATGATTACAATCGAAATATTTTTATGTATTTTGTCAACAACACCCATGCTGCCGCTGTTTTTTCCTTTACACACGGGAACAATGACGTCTTCGCATCAAATGGTAACGTTGCTACATGCTGACCACTAAGCCCCTTCCAAGGCATCAGTACCTCTAGAATTACTCTATCATTACTTGCCGCCTTTTCTGCTTTCATACTTAAACGCCTTTTATTTGTGTCTTGGTTATTTTGTTTCTTTTTCTGAATAGTGGATAGTTCGTTATCCAAATATTTTTACATTACTTTGTGAATATATTCGGCCTTTTGAATGGATTTTCAAAATACTCTATTTATTGGTCATTTACAGGATTATGACTAGTGCCTTTCCATCATCGGGGTATTAGTCATATGCTGGGGCTCCTCCTTATGTTGTCCATATGCCAAGGATTCATAGGAAACGTGACGCTTCCACATTTATATGGCGAACGGCTACGAAGGTTACCCTGCAAACTTCATCCCTGAGTGCTATAGCGTCACGCAAACGTCTGTCTTGTGTTGCTTGTATCAACTGGAAACTAGAAGCGAATATTCTTTTTTTTTTTTTTTTTTTATATATAAATAATATAATATATAACGCACACACTCAACATAGCCCCGCACTAGGGAAACCCTGTGTCGCGGGTGCCATGGACACACACATAGACAACCACAAATTACACCCAAACTCACGAGAGAAATAATTGTAGGCCATACAACTATTTCTCTCGGCCCGGGAATCGAACCTGGGACCTCTGCGTGGCAGTCCGGCCTAGTAACCGTTCGGCCACCGAGGCAGTCTATTTTCATACAATTGATACGATATCAAAAGTCGACGGTTGCAGCTGTCGGACACTGTCGGTAGTTGCCGCAACCGCAATTTGTATGAAAATAGAATATTCGGGTTGCTTGTATCCAACACAAAATATAGTACCTACGTTTGACCGGCGCCCATAACTTGGATCGTTTCAAAGCGAGAGTGAATAGTGAATTAGTTAAGTGTACGTGCTCCATCGTCAACCTTATCGTCACTTTCCATCAGGTGAGATGGTGGTCAAATGCGCACTTATTTTTTATAAAAAAAGAAATATACAACAAAAAAGTAAAACGTGATGTAAATTTGAACGTGAAAATTGTAAGCCTTTAAACCATTAATCTGAATTTTTGCATGTATACTTTTCGTAACTGAACTCAACAAAGGGAGGAAACGTAAGCTGTTACCATACTAGTAGGAAAGTCCATTAAACAATTTAAAAACATTATTTCGTTGGAAATTAATGTGTTTTTTTATAAAACAAACCATGTTTTGACCTCTTTAAACGGCTAATATGCAAAAAAATAGCCAGATTTCCAATGTGTAGCAATTTATTTGTTTTCCAAAGCTATCTCAAAAAGTTTTACAGGTTAAATAGACAAATTGTATTTCATTTAAGTATTGTCTGACACCTCATAAGGATACTTAATGATGAAATATATAATACAATACGAATATTCTTTATTGCACACGGCAAACGTACATACATAAAAAAACAAAAAAGTAAAAATGACATATACAAAACACGCGCACTTCCAACCAACCATTGCGTTACAGGAAAAACTGAAAGATAAAATTATTTGAAAACGCGACAGAATCATGTTGCACAAATGAAAAAGAAAATAATAATAAATAAAAAAATATATCAGTACATAATTATAATTACATAAATTGAAGTAGAATTACATAAAACACAGTAATAATAACAATACATAAAATTTAAAACTGGTGAGTAGGAGAAAAGAATCATAATTGGAGTATAAGATAATGGAGCTTTGAGTAAAATTTTGAAAGAATCGACAGACTTAGCGCATCTGATCGATTCAGGCAAGACACATTACGGTTTTTAAAATATTTTATTAAAAATGTTAAAATTTTGTATGTAACAGTCCTACACACAGAGAATATTGTTTTGAAACCGGACATGAGTACTTTAGAAAGCTTAATCACTATCATCATTCCATAGAATGAAACACACTCACTGTACCTAAGGCTTGGCACTGGTATTTTCTAAGAAGAGAGTGTTAGGGCATAGCTCGCTACGCTGGTCTAACGCAGGCTGTGACTACACATGTTTGCCAAGAGCTTTGGACCGTCTTGGACTGCAGGTTTCATTACAATGTGTTCATTTACCATCAGTGACGTCACCAATTCGAATCCGAATGTATGTCTTTAATTCAATAGTTACGTACGTCACTTTTTAGTAACAATCCCTGCGTGTAAAGTTGGAATAATCAATCACACATTTTTTCTTTCACTATATCCCTTATTTTGTCAAGGTGAAGTATCATTAACAGTGAAGTATCTTTTAGTAGCTGTAGAGCTACTAAAGACTACGTCCACAAAAGTACTACCATGAGTCCTATTTTTGCCGTCAGGCAGTAATGTGAACGTTAATGCGTTGGAGTTTAGAAGCGAAGTGCTGGCGAAATTACACGCACATGGGACTTGTCAATTTATGTCTTAGGTTACAGACGCAGTGGCAGTGCCCATCAGGTCTTTGCAATTTAAAGCTCTAAGAGGCACTGCAACTGTTATTGATAGGCGTGTAGCTTACCACCAAACACACGACTTGTTAGTCCCATCACTAGGTATTATAAAAGAACTTTAAATGAAATATTAAATAACATCACATTTCTTTGTTATGATTCCAAAGTAACTAACTAAAGTACTTATATATGGAATCCGAAATGGCGACACCGTGTTAGCCACTTGACCGCAGAGGTCATCAAAATATCTGTTTTGTTTTTTCAAATGCTAAAAATTTATTTTCAGGTTTATGTCTAATGGATCATATATAGATGCGACTGGTCTAAGTGCGTGGGAACTAGCACACACGATGAACGATATCATTAACGATAAGAATAGATATTATGATTTTTTCAAATGGCGCAGATATTACAGTTTGCACGACCCAATGGAAACACCAGAAACAGACGAAATATGTGCATTTTGTGCTTTTCTAAATGACTATCTTCATAGTGCTATTACGTATAAAAGAAGTGTCGTCACACGTCTCGACGCTTTTTGGATGAAGTAAATACATAAATTAATAGGTATTAAAAATAAAAACATGTTTTTTTCTGGAATGTTCTCTTTTTTTACACGTAAATTACATAGCAGTCCTTATAGTACGACAGTACTATCAGATTTTTATTTAAAACTTTTCGTAATTAAATTTCAAGGATTCTGAATTTAAAATTTTGAAGTTTTTCATTTGTTTTCGTTTTTGTTTCTTATATTTGCCATAGCATCAAACATCGAGTTCCAACATGGCACTAATGCATAGCAAAACAACTCTAATCGCCAATAAAGGTCTAAGTATTAAAAAACTAGTTATTTACTTACCTTAACCATATAATTAATTTGTATTCCTTGATCATTGTTTTCTCCAACGTTTGAGGGGCCTGATTTTCTATAATACACGCTTCTGCCTAAACTAATTACGTACGAGCAGCTTGCAAACATAATGTAATATCTATGACAAAGTATGTTATATTTTGGATTCTTGTGTATCTATTATGTTTGTGGAGAAAAATAAATACATTATTATTAATGTTGTTTCGGATAAGGGTGCTGGAGAAACTAACAAGCAAAAAAGGCTTGTCTACTTATGTATCTGGTTGACGAACGCAGAAGCAGTGCCTTTCTGATCTTTGTGATTTGAAGCTCTGACTGGCACTGCTTACCATCAGATTAACAGACAGAGTTATGACATATTAGGCAACACAACAAATCTTATCTAATACCGGTTAAGAAATTGATGTTGACGTGAAACCTTGTTGGTAAACAAACCTCTGAATTGGAAATAGGTGAACTGAATTGGAATAAGTAGCAGTAGAGCTCCTTGTGAAAGAGTTCGTCCAGGGAAGTACTGCCACCTTACCCATTTCTCCCGCCAAGCAGTAATGTGACCATTACTGCGTTCCCGATTTGAAGGGTAAAGGGTGCTGGTGAAATTACAGGCACATGGGACTTTTCAACTTACGGGCGCCAAGGTGCACCTCAGATTTTTGCGATTTTCCGTCTGAGTGGCACTGCAACTGTTATGGAGAGGCGTGTCGTATACCATCAGGCGCACGACTTGTTCGTCCTATCACTTAGTTCATGAAAAATAGGTTAGTCACTTGATAATCGAGTGAGAGACAAGTATTTCTGCTGGATGGCAAACAAGATTGTAAAACGGTCTGTCGAATGACGGTTAATGAAAACAGAGGTTTAGAAATTGAAAAATGTCGTACAATTATTAAAGATCATTTGTTTTGTTTTACCGAACTAGCATCAGACAATAGAATTGACAAATAACGAAATTGTAAGAAACAATTGATTCATACCTTTATAAATATTAATATCTTTTTATATTTTGTTTGTGGATTTCGGTTTTGGAATATTTTTGAAAAGGTCTCAGTTAATAGTAGGTGTGCACACAAAACTTGTTTTGCTACATTCACTGTACCAATGATTATGTTGAATATAATTAATATGCGTGGTCTGAAGAATATTTTAACAATAATATTTTATTTTATTGTCGACATAACAGGAAATAAAGAGGATAGCTCCCTAATTTATGTCCTTGTATGGGCAACTTATGGGTACTTTATGGGTAGGGCGTCGTTCTTAGACGATGAAAAGGGCCAGCAATATTTTGTCAATAAGAAATGTCGTACTCAAAACTGTTTCCTAACCGACAATAAAACGTATTTCAGTGACGTTAGAGATTTCGACGTTATTTTGTTTAATATAATGATTTTGAAAGACGAACGTATAACACTACCAACTAATCGATCGAAAAATCAAAAATATGTTTTCATAAGTACCGAACCTCCGGCCTATCATCCCATACCTCATCGCTATAACGGGTTCTTCAATTTAACTTGGACTTATAAGCTGGATTCAGATATTTATTTCAGATACATAGTAGTGAAGAATCAGCATGGTGATTTAATAGGTCCAAAATATAAAATGAATTGGATGGATGTTAACGATATGGAACCAATTAGTAAAAATATTAAACACAAATTGCAAAGTAAAAATGTAGCTGCTATTTGGTTGACGTCACACTGTCCAACGCCAAGTCAGCGCGAAGAATATGTTAAAATGTTAATACTAGAAATGAATAAGTACAATTTGGAAATTGACATCTTTGGTGATTGTGGACATAATAACATAAAGCAATGTCCCAAAGGAAGGGGAAGAGAATGTCTGAACTTAATTGAATCAGATTACTATTTTTATTTGGCGTTTGAGAACTCAATGAGCCAAGACTATGTCAGTGAAAAACTATTGACAGCTACCAAGCACTTTGCGGTACCTGTAGTTTATGGAGGTGCTGATTATCTAAGGTAAAAAGTGTTAGTAGCATTCAGTTCAAGTTAATGCTTTTCAAATATCTTTTAAATAGTATATAACGTTCCAGTTGCAAGGTATTTACTGAGATGTAATTGCTATTGATTGATTCAAAATCGGAACAAAGTAATGCTCTGATGCTAATTACTGTTTGTTGGCATAAATAGACATGGTACCACTACTTCCCTGGACTATTAACATTTAACTTTGATTAGAACACAATTAAAACTAAGTTTAGTTGCAAACGGTAACCAGTAAATTTTGCAAGAATTTAATCTTTATAGAAATTTCTGTATAACACAGGTTAATCTGGCTAACGCAGTTATTGTATTCATATATACTTAATTGAACTTTACAGCCTCTGAGACATGATACAGGTAAGATTTTTTAACACTCTCAGCACCATAGAACAAATGATTTTTCTGAAGCAGCAGGCCATGTGGGCGGCGCATATTGTAGGCCTGCTGACGCAACCTTTGACTGGTCAGGACTAGAAAAATCGAAAATAAATTTTGATTCTAAATTATGGATTGCTGCTGCCCACATGGCCTGCTAGGTAAAATTCGAAAATACATGGTAGCCTGTTGCACTTGGATTTTTGTGGCTGCCGGCGGCCCACATGGCATGCTGGTTAAAATTCGAAGATATGTAGTGGCCCGCTGCAGTCGAATTTTTGTGGGCGGCCGATGGCCCACATGGTGCTGAAAATACGATGTGTAACCGTGAATTAATTCATAGTAACTATCAATTCTTAATTTTGCAGATTCATGCCGAATGGCTCATTTTTAGACGCCCAAGCTCTGGGCCCAGCAAATTTGGCAAGAATAATGAACGACACTATTCACAATAAGGAGAAATATTACGATTTTTTCAAATGGCACAGATATTATAGTTTTCACGACCCATTTGAAAGTCCAGACACTGACGAAATATGTGAATTTTGTGCTTACCTTAATGAGAATAAAAATATTTATAAAAGCAGCGTGTACACGCATATTGATAGGTTTTGGATGGCATAACAACGATCTTTAAACAATACGAAGCGAAATAATACTTTGATTCAATAAAGCCACATGTGTGATCATACATTACATGTGTTTTAATCCCAAAAAAAATTTAAAAAATGATACAAAGTACGTGAAATAAATTATGTATAATATGTGGAATTTTATACAGTGAACAAGTAAAGAAGAACATCAAAGTGAGCAGCTATGAAGCGGTCAAGCAGCTGGCTATGAACGGTAAGGAGTGGAGGAGGTTACACTAACAATAGCCATGCTCTTAAATAGGATGATGTTGAAATTTCGTAGCTCTTCTAATTAAGTATAAAAATAAATACCGATTAATTGCGTTCGCAGAATATTCAAATCTCCGTCTTGGAAAGTTATCAAATTGCACATATGGCGTTATTATACGAAGGATGGAAGGATCTGTAAGAACATGGTAGTTGTCCTGACTGTATACTTCTTATTTGACGCTTTTTTGTGCAATTTTTATCAAATTTTGGCAAGTATCAAAGAGAATAAGACCAGCCTTGGGTATATCAATATACATTCATCGTTATGCTTTAAAGGTATAGTGGATTGGGTGTACATGCAGCAAATTATTCGTATCAATGCAGGAACTCGACAATTTTGGTCCACCCTTCACTGGTCTTCCTTTTATTCTCTCATCTTCTAGAAAGTGTGGACCACTCCAACTTTAAGTCGTTCATATACCACCCACTCACACGAAGCGCTCAGCTTCCTCCTTCTTAATGCATACGGGAAAGGAACGAAATGTATTACCAACTATCATTTCTCATTGGCGGCAAATTTGGTTTTGCCCCCAGGATCAGGCGACCAGTCCAGTTAAAAATCTACGCGTAATGTTTTTTATAACTTGTTTTGCATACCGTTCTAAGTACGGAATGCAAGTATTTCTAAGAGCCACCCAATTACAAGACGGTTAGGGTTCATACTCTTTCGTTTTCTTACAAAAATGCTACGTATAGGTTGGGAAATCTCAGAGACAATAGTTGTTCATATAAACATTTGATCGGAAATATTTGTTCAACGGTTTTCTTCGTGTAATATATAAACAACATTTACTAACTTAATACGAACAATGGACAACATTCTTTCTTTTGGTATAGATCGTCATAAATCTCGGGTATAAATTAGTAAAGGTAACACCCTTGCAGAAGGAACAAGTGTAACATTTCACAATTGTTTTCCCTTTTGTATAAATAAAAGTTGTTGATCTTGACACTGCGAGAACAAAAATTATCATCAAAATGATTATAAATATTCAAAAAATTAAATTAAATTCGATACAAATAATGCTTATTTTGATGTTTAACTATTTGACTTTTTGCATTGTAGGGAAAGAAAATGAAGAGGACCTTATTTATATACTAGTATGGGCCAATGTCTTGTTCTGTCGACCCTGGTTCCTCTTAAAACCTACAGGTCAGCAATATTTTATTGACAAAAAGTGTCAATATCAAAACTGTTTCCTGACTGCCAATAGAACGTATTTATCTAGTATTACTAATTTTGACGTCCTATTATTTAATGCTGGTACGCTAAGAGATTTAGATAACGAGTTGGACCTTCCAGCAGAAAGGAGCGAAAACCAGTTGTATATTTTTATCTGTGATGAACCGCCATATATAGCCCTAGTACCAAAACATTATAATGGATACTTCAATTTGACTTGGACGTATAAATTGGATTCAGATATATTTTTGAAATACGTAACGGTAAAAAACGATAAAGGTGATGTAATAGGACCTAAAATTAACATGAAGTGGATAGATTTCAACGATATGGAACCAATAAGTGGAGAAATAAAAAGTAAATTGCGAAAGAAAAGTAGAGCTGCATTGTGGTTTGTATCACATTGTAACACGTCGGGTCAACGCGAGGTTTTTGTAAAAGATTTGAATATTGAATTACAAAAGTATAACTTAGAGGTTTCCGTGTGTGGTCTTTGTAGTCCTAACAATACAGGATTCTGTAAATGTAAGGGTAAAGAATGTGATGATTTAATAGAAAAAGATTTTTACTTTTATTTGTCATTTGAGAATTCCATGTACGAAGACTATGTGTCGAGAAAATTGTTAACAGCCACTCGAAACTTTGCAGTACCGATTGTATATGGAGGCGCAAATTACACACGGTAAGTTTGAAGGTGGAAAGCCTCAGTGGTTCTGAAAGAAGTATTCAAATGCATAAAGATTCAAACAAATAATTCAATGGTTGCTTTCTGCTGCAATGTCGTGTCACCATAGACTTGGAAGAGAACATAATAATATAGACTGATTTATTACAGATTAACTAATAATCAGAAAAATGACATCGGCTGTGTTTGAGGTGTGGTAGCCTTACTTCCTTTAATTAATTGTCATAACAGAGATGAGTTCGTGGCACACGCAAAAAAATTTCAAATTGATCAAGTCTTTAATAAAAAACCGTCTCAAATAATTCAGTAGTTATTATCGATACATTTAAATGTTGTATAATGTAAATTATGGCGTAACTTAACACAATAAAACGAATTAAAAAGTTAAAAAAAAATGAATATAATTTTCTTAAGCTAAAACGACAGTTGACATTCCTTCTTTAATGTAGGTAGGTTGTTTAGGAGTTGTTGCAAAGTTTTGCTCACTGATTTTCATATGGACAAAATTTCGTTTGTTTGTTTGTCTCGTAAGCGTTCCATAATTATTTATCGGTGTGCGGTAAAACTTTTTTGACTTACAATATAATAAAAATATTGGTACCATTATAAATTTACAAGTGGTCCAGTTGTTTCATCAAATTTATCTAAAGCTGAGAAGGCCGTGCTTATACTAGATAATTTGAGGCATTGTTGCGCATGGCACAGCTAGAATGTTTAGAAATATGTTCCCTATTCAAATTCTCCGCAGATATTCTAAATTTTCCAATTAACAAAAATTATCGTGAAACGAGAATAATTATTATTCAAATATATTTATATTTTTATTTTCTACGATACCAAGTAACGGGACGAACAAGGCTTAGAGCTTTAAATCGCAAATATTTCAGAGACACTACCACTACACCCGTCACCCTGGGCCTTGTTGAAGAAGTTGAAGTTGAAAAGTCCCATGTGCCTATAATTTCACTAGCATCCTTACCCTTCATAACCGGAACGCAGTAATGCTCACATTACTGCTAGGCGGCAGAAATAATTTAAGATGGCAGTACTTTCCTGGATGAACTCTCACAAGGAGCTCTACTGCTAATAAAACTGTGTGTTTAACAAAGAGCAATGTATGAAATTTATACTCATTTCTCTCAAAAGAATCCGCTTTACGTCTGCAGTATGATTTTAAATCAATTCGCCAATTTCAGGTGTAACTTGCCCACCTGCGAAGCAGAAACATTTTGGATATGTTTCTTTCATATTTCGAACTCTTTTCATGTTTTCAGAGAGCGCTGTGGTGCATTGTTGTATAACTACATGCTGCAGTCAGTTCCGTTTTCTACCCAACGTTGCGATTACAAATATGGAATAATATTTTTGACAGCTTTCGGAGTAATAGTTGTTGAATTGACATAAACTGTTAATAATGTTAGGTTTAGACAGAACTAACTGCAAATATATTTATTGAGTTATCTATAAAAGTACTATGTTGCTGCAGGTTGTGAGGCTGCTCACATTGATTTTGGAGTGGTATTGCAAACATTATATAGGTTGTCGATTCACCAGGCGTAAGCGACATACCCAGAGCTCTCAGTTACTCAGAGCTTTAAATCGCAAAGGTCTAAGGGCACTACCACTGCGTCCGTCACCCTATGACATGAGTTAAGAAGTCCCGTGTACCCATAATTTCAAAATCGGAACGCAGTAAGGCTCACATTGCTGCTTGGCCTACTATAGAAAATAACATCGCGCTTTGAAAATAATGCCATCACTAAACGAAAATTTCAACTTTCTTGAACGAAGTTTAACATTTCAGAAAATAAATTTAAATTTAAAACTAAAAAAGAGAATTTCAACGTGCGATATTGTTGCACTAGGACGGCATGCCTTTTTTTATACCTAGGAGTCTGGGTGTATTTCCCCATTTATTACATGACGCCAGTATTCTTTTATCTTTAGCCCTTAAGAACTGTAAAAGGCGCTAATCTGAACCACTGGCTGAGATTTGCTGATTTGGGCCTTTTGCGAACCTCGGCTACTATGGCGACGGAAACCACTTTTGCTTGAATAGAGACAGAAGGTAGCTACAATATCCATGTAGGTCGTATAAACACTAGCTATTTGCCCAGCTTTCATGAACCGATGTCACTAAGATAATAGCTAGTGGAGTCAACGATGGCAGGTGTCTTGATACTGGTAAATGTTCGGAAAATGATGCATGTTATTATAACCATCCAGCACTTTGTACGCTCAAGCGACCACGATGATTAATCAATAGCATCCACGCATCTATTGATGAAGATGAGCTCTGCAACATGAAATTTTCAGTAATTAAAAACGTTTTTAGCATCGTCGTTCCTGGTGCTGGTTTGAGAAAAGATCGTTGGATATCGGGGTCATCCTGTTGATACTAAATTGCTGAATGTAGATTGTTTATGTATATCAATTTTGATTGTTAGGTTTATCACTGTCTAAGATCGGGAATAGATGTAGGTATTGTTTAATTCTATTAGAAACCTGTTAACGGAGTTGAAGACTTTTTTCATCACTGCGCTATGTATCAAGATAAGCCCGTCCATTTGACAGATTTAATGTAAGATTTTCAGAACCATTTGACGAATGATGCAGTCATCTGAAATAAGCCTGATGCCACGGTCCTGGTTCATTGATTTGGAAACTATTTTGAATTTCAGCATATTTCAAATGCGACCTCTGTAAACCACATAAATAAAATATCTTTTTCTTTATTCTAAAATGCATTCTTTGTTAGGTGTTTGTAGTTTAATCCAAACCCATTTGAGTTCTTGTTGGTTTTCAAAGATACATGTACGTTGGTAAATTTTGTTAGTTTTTCTTTTTTCTTTGGTTTTAAAATTAATAACCAGATATTCTGTATTATTGTCCTTGGAAAATACAATTAAGCTTAGAAATGTTTTGATTTCATTTGCTGCAAGAGTTTTGAATAATTAAAATAACTTAAATGTCACTTGTTCCATAAAGAAATATGTATATAAAGTATCTTTGAGAAGTCGTCGGTGAATGTAATACTATAGCAGATAATGGCCGTTGAATGATGAATGATTTTTGCATTAAACGTTACTTCGTGATATTTTTTTCATTACTTTGGAGTAGATTTTCAGAATAC